>NW_026871007.1:0-199288 GCF_033118175.1 Dama dama | reverse complement strand
AACCACATGCACACGTCTGTTCCTGACCCCTGCACCGGCAGAGAGCTCGGGGGAGCCAGAGTCTGTCAGGCAGCTGCTGGGCTGGCCGCCTTTGTGGGAAGGGGCAGAGCCGACCTAGGGGCAAGTTGGGCCTCTTGCTCTCCCTGCTGCCCTGAGGCTGCTGGGCCAAAGAGGTCTTGGACATCCAGCCCTTTGCTTGTCCCTTCCCTCTGACGAGGCCCTCTGAGCTCCAGCACCTTGCAGTGTGGAGACAGCCCCTGCCAGCAACCTCCTCTCCAAGGAGGCCTCAACCGAGACCTAGGACCAGGGGAAAGGCACCAGCGGGGATGAGCCTTGGGAGGCGCCCGGGCATGTCTGGACCCAGTCCCCGCAGCCTGCCCCTTGGTGGGGCAGTACCCCCGGAGGCCAGGAAGGTCTGGGAAAGGCTGGCCAGGGGCAGGGGACCTACTGCTTCCTGCCCCTGGCCTGTGGGGCCTCTGAGCACAACCGGCCCTCTCCCACTGGAAGACCTCCCCGGCTGCCTCCAAAGTCCTGTTTGCCAACACTCCCACCCGCTGTTCACGCCAGACTTGCACAATGCTCCCAAGCCCGGGAGAAAAGCGCTTCGGGGTGGTGCTCTCTCCGGGCCCTTGCCCCTGAGCCTGGGGGCAAGGCATGGGGAACACACTCCCAGGCCAAGGCAGAACCACATGCCCACGTCTGTTCCTGTCCCCTGCACCGGCAGAGAGCTTGGGGGAGCCAGAGTCTGTCAGGCAGCTGCTGGGTTGGCCGCCTGTGTGGGAAGGGGCAGAGCCGCCCTAGGGGCAAGTTGGGCCTCTTGCTCTCCCTGCTGCCCTGAGGCTGCTGGGCCAAAGACGTCTTGGGCATCCAGCCCCTTACTGGTCCCTTCCCTCTGACGAGGCCCTCTGAGCTCCAGCACCTTGCAGTGTGGAGACAGCCCCTGCCAGCAACCTCCTCTCCAAGGAGGCCTCAACCGAGGCCTAGGCCCAGGGGAAAGGCACCAGCGGGGATGAGCCAGGGGAGGCGCCCGAGCATGTCTGGACCCAGTCCCCGCAGCCTGCCCCTTGTTGGGCAGTACCCCCGGAGGCCAGGAAGGTCTGGGTAAGGCTGGCCAGGGGCAGGGGCCCTGCTGGGTCTCTGAGCACAACCGGCCCTCTCCCACTGGAAGACCTCCCCGGCTGCCTCCAAAGGCCGGTTTGCAAGCGCTCCCGGCCACTGTTACCAGCAGGCGGGCACAATGCGCCTAAGCCCGGAAGAAAAGCGCTTCAGGGTGGTGCTCTCTCTGGGCCCTTGCCCCTGAGCCTGGGGGCAAGGCAGGGTGTCCACACTCCCAGGCCAAGGCAGAACCACATGCACACGTCTGATCTGCCCCCTGCACCGGCAGAGAGCTCGGGGGAGCCAGAGTCTGTCAGGCAGCTGCTGGGCTGGCCGCCTGTGTGGGAAGGGGCAGAGCCGACCTAGGGGCAAGTTGGGCCTCTTGCTCTCCCTGCTGCCCTGAGGCTGCTGGGCCATAGAGGTCTTGGGCATCCAGCCCCTTGCTGGTCCCTTCCCTCTGACGAGGCCCTCTGAGCTCCAGCACCTTGCACTGTGGAGACAGCCCCTGCCAGCAACCTCCTCTCCAAGGAGGCCTCAACCGAGGCCTAGGCCCAGGGGAAAGGCACCAGCGGGGATGAGCCTGGGGAGGCGCCCGGGCATGTCTGGACCCAGTCCCCGCAGCCTGCCCCTTGGTGGGGCAGTACCCCCGGAGGCCAGGAAGGTCTGGGCAAGGCTGGCCAGGGGCAGGGGCCCTGCTGGGTCCTGCCCCTGGCCTGTGGGGCCTCTGAGCACAACCGGCCCTCTCCCACTGGAAGACCTCCCCGGCTGCCTCCAAAGGCCGTTTTGCACGCACTCCCGCCCACTGTTCCCACCAAGCGAGCACAATGCTCCCAAGCCCGGGAGAAAAGCGCTTCGGGGTGGTGCTCTCCTCGGGCCCTTGCCCCTGAGCCTGGGGTCCAGGCAGTTGGTCCACACTCCCAGACCAAGGCAGAACCACATGCACACGTCTGTTCCTGACCCCTGCACCGGCAGAGAGTTCGGGGGAGCCAGAGTCTGTCAGGCAGCTGCTGGGCTGGCCGCCTGTGTGGGAAGGGGCAGAGCCGACCTAGGGGCAATTTGGGCCTCTTCCTCTCCCTGCTGCCCTGAGGCTGCTGGGCCAAAGAGGTCTTGGGCATCCAGCCCCTTGCTGGTCCCTTCCCTATGACGAGGCCCTCTGAGCTCCAGCACCTTGCAGTGTGGAGACAGCCCCTGCCAGCAACATCCTCTCCAAGGAGGCCTCAACCGAGGCCTAGGCCCAGGGGAAAGGCACCAGCGGGGATGAGCCTGGGGAGGCGCCCGGGCATGTCTGGACCCAGTCCCCGCAGCCTGCCCCTTGGTGGGGCAGTACCCCCGGAGCCCAGGAAGATCTGGGCAAGGCTGGCCAGGGGCAGGGGCCCTGCTGGGTCCTCCCCATGGCCTGTGGGGCCTCTGAGCACAACCGGCCCTCTCCCACTGGAAGACCTCCCCGGCTGCCTCCAAAGCCCGGTTTGCAAGCACTCCCGCCCACTCTTCCCGCCAGGCGCGCACAATGCTCCCAAGCCCGGGAGAAAAGCGCTTCGGGGTGGTGCTCTCTCCGGGCCCTTGCCTCTGAGCCTGTGGGCAAGGCAGGGGGAACACACTCCCAGACCAAGGCAGAAACACATGCACACGTCTGTTCCTGTCCCCTGCACCGGCAGAGAGCTCGGGGGAGCCAGAGTCTCTCAGGCAGGTGCTGGGCTGGCCGCCTGTGTGGGAAGGGGCAGAGCCGACCTAGGGGCAAGTTGGGCCTCTTGCTCTCCCTGCTGCCCTGAGGCTGCAGGGCCAAAGACGTCTTGGGCATCCAGCCCCTTACTGGTCCCTTCCCTCTGACGAGGCCCTCTGAGCTCCAGCACCTTGCAGTGTGGAGACAGCCCCTGCCAGCAATCTCCTCTCCAAGGAGGCCTCAACCGAGGCCTAGGCCCAGGGGAAAGGCACCAGCGGGGTTGAGCCAGGGGAGGCGCCCGAGCATGTCTGGACCCTGTCCCCGCAGCCTGCCCCTTGGTGGGGCAGTACCCCCGGAGGCCAGGAAGGTCTGGGCAAGGCTGGCCAGGGGCAGGGGCTCTGCTGGGTCCTGCCCCTGGCCTGTGGGGCCTCTGAGCACAACCGGCCCTCTCCCACTGGAAGACCTCCCCGGCTGCCTCCAAAGGCCGGTTTGGAAGCACTCCCGCCCACTGTTCCCGCCAGGCGCGCACAATGCTCCCAAGCCCGGGAGAAAAGCGCTTCGGGGTGGTGGTCTCTCCGGGCCCTTGCCCCTGAGCCTGGGGGCCAGGCAGGGGATCCACAGTCCCAGGCCAAGGCACAACAACATGCACACGTCTGTTCCTGCCCCCTCCACCGGCAGAGAGCTGGGGGGAGCCAGAGTCTGTCAGGCAGCTGCTGGGCTGGCCGCCTGTGTGGGAAGGGGCAGAGCCGACCTAGGGGCAAGTTGGGCCTCTTGCTCTCCCTGCTGCCCTGAGGCTGCTGGGCCAAAGAGGTCTTGAGCATCCAGCCCCTTGCTGGTCCCTTCCCTCTGACGAGGCCCTCTGAGCTCCAGCACCTTGCAGTGTTGAGACAGACCCTGCCAGCAACCTCCTCTCCAAGGAGGCCTCAACCGAGGCCTAGGCACAGGGGAAAGGCACCAGCGGGGATGAGCCAGTGGAGGGGCCCGGGCATGTCTGGACCCAGTCCCCGCAGCCTGCCCCTTGGTGGGGCAGTACCCCCGGAGGCCAGGAAGGTCTGGGCAAGGCTGGCCAGGGGCAGGGTCCCTGCTGGGTCCTGCCCCTGGCCTGTGGGGCCTCTGAGCACAACCGGCCCTCTCCCACTGGAAGACCTCCCCGGCTGCCTTCAAAGGCGGGTTTGCCAACACTCCCGCCCGCTGTTCCCGCCAGGCACGCACAACGCTCCCAAGGCCAGGAGAAAAGCGCTTCGGGGTGTTGCTCTCTCCGGGCACTTGCCCCAGAGCCTGGGGTCCAGGCAGTGGGTCCACACTCCCAGACCAAGGCAGAACCACATGCACACGTCTGTTCCTGACCCCTGAACCGGCAGAGAGCTCGGGGGAGCCAGAGTCTATCAGGCAGCTGCTGGGTTGGCTGCCTGTGTGGGAAGGGGCAGAGCCGACCTAGGGGCAAGTTGGGCCTCTTGCTCTCCCTGCTGCCCTGAGGCTGCTGGGCCAAAGAGGTCTTGGGCATCCAGCCCCTTGCTGGTCCCTTCCCGCTGACGAGGCCCTCTGAGCTCCAGCACCTTGCAGTGTGGAGACAGCCCCTGCCAGCAACCTCCTCTCCAAGGAGGCATCAACCGAGGCCTATGCCCAGGGGAAAGGCACCAGCGGGGATGAGCCTGGGGAGGCGCCCAGGCATGTCTGAACCCAGTCCCCGCAGCCTGCCCCTTGGTGGGGCAGTACCCCCGGAGGCCAGGAAGGTCTGGGCAAGGCTGGCCAGGGGCAGGGGACCTGCTGGGTCCTGCCCCTGGCCTGTGAGGCCTCTGAGCACAACCGGCCCTCTCCCACTGGAAGACTTCCACGGCTGCCTCCAAAGTCCTGTTTGCAAACACTCCCGCCCGCTGTACACGCCAGGCTGGCACAATGCTCCCAAGCCCGGGAGAAAAGCGCTTCGGGGTGGTGCTCTCTCCGGGCCCTTGCCCCTGAGCCTGGGGGCAAGGCAGGGGGAACACACTCCCAGGCCAAGGCAGAACCACATGCCCACGTCTGTTCCTGTCCCCTGCACCGGCAGAGAGCTTGGGGGAGCCAGAGTCTGTCAGGCAGCTGCTGAGTTGGCCGCCTGTGTGGGAAGGGGCAGAGCCGCCCTAGGGGCAAGTTGGGCCTCTTGCTCTCCCTGCTGCCCTGAGGCTGCTGGGCCAAAGACGTCTTGGGCATCCAGCCCCTTACTGGTCCCTTCCCTCTGACGAGGCCCTCTGAGCTCCAGCACCTTGCAGTGTGGAGACAGCCCCTGCCAGCAACCTCCTCTCCAAGGAGGCCTCAACCGAGGCCTAGGCCCAGGGGAAAGGCACCAGCGGGGATGAGCCTGGGGAGGCGCCCGGGCATGTCTGGACACAGGCCCCGCAGCCTGCCCCTTGGTGGGGCAGTACCCCCGGAGGCCAGGAAGGTCTGGGCAAGGCTGGCCAGGTGCAGGGGCCCTGCTGCGTCCTGCCCCTGGCCTGTGGGGCCTCTGAGCACAACCGGCCCTCTCCCGCTGGAAGACCTCCCCGTCTGCCTCGAAAGGCCGGTTTGCAAGCACTCCCGCCCGCTGTTCCCGCCAGGCACGCACAATGCTCCCAAGCCCGGGAGAAAAGCGCTTCGGGGTGGTGCTCTCACCGGGCCCTTGCCCCTGAGCCTGGGGGCCAGGCAGGGGGAACACACTCCCAGGCCAAGGCAGAACGACATGCACACGTCTGTTCCTGCCCCCTACACCGGCAGAGAGCTCGGGGGAGCCAGAGACTGCCAGGCTGCTGCTGGGCTGGCCGCCTGTGTGGGACGGGGCAGAGCCGACCTAGGGGCAAGTTGGGCCTCTTGCTCTCCCTGCTGCCCTGAGGCTGCTGGGTCAAAGAGTTCTTGGGCATCCAGCCCTTTGCTGGTCCCTTCCCTCTGACGAGGCCCTCTGAGCTCCAGCACCTTGCAGTGTGGAGACAGCCCCTGCCAGCAACCTCCTCTCCAAGGAGGCCTCAACCGAGGCCTAGGCCCAGGGGAAAGGCACCAGCGGGGATGAGCCTGGGGAGGCGCCCAGGGATGTCTGGACCCAGTCCCCGCAGCCTGCCCCTTGGTGGGGCAGTACCCCCGGAGGCCAGGAAGGTCTGGGCAAGGCTGGCCAGGGTCAGGGGCCCTGCTGGGTCCTGCCCCTGGCCTGTGGGGCCTCTGAGCACAACCGGCCCTCTCCCACTGGAAGACCTCCCCGGCTGCCTCCAAAGTCCTGTTTGCTAACACTCCCACCCGCTGTTCACGCCAGGCTCGCACAATGCTCCCAAGCCCGGGAGAAAAGCGCATTGGGGTGGTTCTCTCTCCGGGCCCTTGCCCCTGAGCCTGGGGGCAAGGCACGGGGAACACACTCCCTGGCCAAGGCAGAACCACATGCCCACTTCTGTTCCTGTCCCCTGCACCGGCAGAGAGCTTGGGGGAGCCAGAGTCTGACAGGCAGCTGCTGGGTTGGCCGCCTGTGTGGGAAGGGGCAGAGCCGACCTAGGGGCAAGTTGGGCCTCTTGCTCTCCATGCTGCCCTGAGGCTGCTGGGCCAAAGACGTCTTGGGCATCCAGCCCCTTACTGGTCCCTTCCCTCTGACGAGGCCCTCTGAGCTCCAGCACCTTGCAGTGTGGAGACAGCCCCTGCCAGCAACCTCCTCTCCAAGGAGGCCTCAACCGAGGCCTAGGCCCAGGGGAAAGGCACCAGCGGGGATGAGCCAGGGGAGGCGCCCGAGCATGTCTGGACCCAGTCCCCGCAGCCTGCCCCTTGGTGGGGCAGTACCCCCGGAAGCCAGGAAGGTCTGGGCAAGGCTGGCCAGGGGCAGGGGCCCTGCTGCGTCCTGCCCCTGGCCTGTGGGGCCTCTGAGCACAACCGGCCCTCTCCCACTGGAAGACCTCCCCGGCTGCCTCCAAAGGCCGGTTTGCAAGCGCTCCCGCCCACTGTTCCCAGCAGGCGTGCACAATGCTCCCAAGCCCGGGAGAAAAGCGCTTCAGGGTGGTGCTCTCTCCGGGCCCTTGCCCCTGAGCCTGGGGTCAAGGCACGGTGTCCACACTCCCAGGCCAAGTCAGAACCACATGCACACGTCTGTTCCTGCCCCCTGCACCGGCAGAGAGCTCGGGGGAGCCAGAGTCTGTCAGGCAGCTGCTGTGCTGGCCGCCTGTGTGGGAAGTGGCAGAGCCGACCTAGGGGCAAGTTGGGCCTCTTGCCCTCCCTGCTGCCCTGAGGCTGCTGGGCCAAAGAGGTCTTGGGCATCCAACCCCTTGCTGGTCCCTTCCCTCTGACGAGGCCCTCTGAGCTCCAGCACCTTGCAGTGTGGAGACAGCCCCTGCCAGCAACCTCCTCTCCAAGGAGGCCTAAACCGAGGCCTAGGCACAGGGGAAAGGCACCAGCGGGGATGAGCCTGGGGAGGCGCCCGGGCATGTATGGACCCAGTCCCCGCAGCCTGCCCCTTGGTGGGGCAGTACCCCCGGAGGCGAGGCAGGTCTGGGAAAGGCTGGCCAGGGGCAGGGGACCTGCTGGGTCCTGCCCCTGGCCTGTGGGGCCTCTGAGCACAACCGGCCCTCTCCCACTGGAAGACGTCCCCGGCTGCCTCCAAAGGCCGGTTTGCAAGCACTCCCGCCCACTGTTCCAACCAAGGGCGCGCAACGCTCCCAAGCCCGGGAGAAAATCGCCTCGGGGTGGTGCTCTCTCCGGGCCCTTTCCCCTGAGCCTGAGGGCCAGGCAGGGTGTCCACACTCCCAGGCCAAGGCAGAACGACATGCACACGTCTGTTCCTGCCCCATGCACCGGCAGAGAGCTCGGGGGAGCCAAAGTCTGTCAGGCAGCTGCTGGGCTGGCCGCCTGTGTGGGAAGGGGCAGAGCCGACCTAGGGGCAAGTTGGGCCTCTTCCTCTCCCTGCTGCCCTGAGGCTGCTGGGCCAAAGAGGTCTTGGGCATCCAGCCCCTTGCTGGTCCCTTCCCTCTGACGAGGCCCTCTGAGGTCCAGCACCTTGCAGTGTGGAGACAGCCCCTGCCAGCAACCTCCTCTCCAAGGAGGCCTCAACCGAGGCCTAGGCCCAGGGGAAAGGCACCAGCGGGGATGAGCCTGGGGAGGCGCCCGGCCATGTCTGGACCCAGTCCCCGCAGCCTGCCCCTTGGTGGGGCAGTACCCCCGGAGGCCAGGAGGGTCTGGGCAAGGCTGCCAGGGGCAGGGACACTGCTGGGTCCTGCCCCTGGCCTGTGGGGCGTCTGAGCACAACCGGCACTCTCCCGCTGGAAGACTTCCCCGGCTGCCTCCAAATGCCGGTTTGCAAGCACTCCCGCCCGCTGTTCCCGCCAGGCACGCACAATGCTCCCAAGCCCGGGAGAAAAGCGCTTCGGGGTGGTGCTCTCTCCGGGCCCTTGCCCCTGAGCCTGTGGGACAGGCAGGGGGAACACACTCCCAGGCCAAGGCAGAACGACATGCACACGTCTGTTCCTGCCCCCTACACCGGCAGAGAGTTCGGGGGAGCCAGAGACTGCCAGGCTGCTGCTGGGCTGGCTGCCTGTGTGGGACGGGGTAGAGCCGACCTAGGGGCAAGTTGGGCCTCTTGCTCTCCCTGCTGCCCTGAGGCTGCTGGGTCAAAGAGGTCTTGGGCATCCAGCCCTTTGCTGGTCCTTTCCCTCTGACGAGGCCCTCTGAGCTCCAGCACCTTGCAGTGTGCAGACAGCCCCTGCCGGCAACCTCCTCTCCAAGGAGGCCTCAACCGAGGCCTAGGCCCAGGGGAAAGGCACCAGCGGGGTTGAGCCAGGGGAGGCGCCCGGGCATGTCTGGACCCTGTCCCCGCAGCCTGCCCCTTGGTGGGGCAGTACCCCCGGAGGCCAGGAAGGTCTGGGCAAGGCTGGCCAGGGGCAGGGGCCCTGCTGGGTCCTGCCCCTGGCCTGTGGGGCCTCTGAGCACAACCGGCCCTCTCCCACTGGAAGACCTCCCCGGCTGCCTCCGAAGGCCGGTTTGCAAGCACTCCCGCCCACTGTTCCCGCCAGGCGCGCACAATGCTCCCAAGACCGGGAGAAAAGCGCTTCGGTGTGGTGGTCTCTCCGGGCCCTTGCCCCTGAGCCTGGGGGCCAGGCAGGGGATCCACAGTCCCAGGCCAAGGCACAACAACATGCACACGTCTGTTCCTGCCCCCTCCACCGGCATAGAGCTGGGGGGAGCCAGAGTCTGTCAGACAACTGCTGGGCTGGCCGCCTGTGTGGGAAGGGGCAGAGCCGACCTAGGGGCAAGTTGGGCCTCTTGCTCTCCCTGCTGCCCTGAGGCTGCTGGGCCAAAGAGGTCTTGGGCATCCAGCCCTTTGCTGGTCCTTTCCCTCTGACGAGGCCCTCTGAGCTCCAGCACCTTGCAGTGTGCAGACAGCCCCTGCCGGCAACCTCCTCTCCAAGGAGGCCTCAACCGAGGCCTAGGCCCAGGGGAAAGGCACCAGCGGGGATGAGCCTGGGGAGGCGCCCGGGCATGTCTGGACCCAGGCCCCGCAGCCTGCCCCTTGGTGGGGTAGTACCCCCGGAGGCCAGGAAGGTCTGGGCAAGGCTGCCAGAGGCAGGGACACTGCTGGGTCCTGCCCCTGGCCTGTGGGGCCTCTGAGAACAACTGGCACTCTCCCGCTGGAAGACCTCCCCGGCTGCCTCCAAAGGCTGGTTTGCAAGCACTCAATCCCGCTGTTCACGCCAGCCTCGCACAATGCTCCCAAGCCCGGGAGAAAAGCATTTTGGGGTGGTGCTCACTCCGGGCTTTGGAAGACCTCCCCGGCTGCCTCCAAGGCCGGTTTGCAAGCACTTCTGCCTGCTGTTCCCGCCACCCGCGCACAATGCTCCCAAGCCCGGGAGAAAAGCGTTTCGGGGTGGTGTTCTCTCTGGACCCAAGAAAGACCTCCCGGGCTGCCCCCAAATGCCGGTTTGCAAGCACTCCCACTCACTGTTCCCGCCATCCGTGCAAATGCTCCAAGCCCAGGAGAAAAGCCCTTCAGGGTGGTGCTCTCTCCCGGCCCTTGGAAGACCTCCCCGGCTGCCTCCAAAGGCTGGATTTCAAGTACTCCCTCCCGCTGTCCCGCCAGCCGCACACAATGCTCCCAATCACGGGAGAAAAGCGCTTCGGGGTGGTGCTCTCTACGGGCCCTTGGAAGACCTCCCCGTTTGTCTCCAAAGGCCGGTTTGCAAGCACTCATGCCCGCTGTTCCCGCCAGCCGCGCACAATGCTCCCAAGCCTAGGATAAAATCGCTTCGGGGTGGTGCTCTCTCCCGGCCCTTGGAAGACCTCCCCGGCTGCCTCCAAAGGCCGGTTTGCAAGCACTCAATCCCGCTGTTCCCGCCAGCCGCGCACAATGCTCCCAAGCCCGGGAGAAAAGCGCTTCGGGGTGGTGCTCTCTCCCGGCCCTTGGAAGACCTCCCCGGCTGCCTCCAAAGGCTGGTTTTCAAGAACTCCCTCCCGCTGACCCGCCAGCCGCACACAATGCTCCCAAGCCCGGGAGAAAAGCATTTTGAGGTGGTCTCTCTCCGGGCCCTTGGAAGACTCCCCGGCTGCCTCTAAAGGCCGGTTTGCAAGCACTCATGTCCTCTGTTCCCGACAGCCGCGAACAATGCTCCCAATTCCGTGAGAAAAGTGCTTCGGGATGGTGCTCTCTCCGGGCCCTTGGAAGACCTCCCAAGCTGCCTCCAAAGGCCGGTTTGCAAGCACTCCCGCCCGCTGTTCCCGCCAGCCTCGCACAATGCTCCCAAGCCCGGGAGAAAAGCGCTTCGGGGTGGTGTTCTCTCCGTGCCAATGGAGGACCTCCCTGGCTGCCCCCAAAGGCCGGTTTGCAAGCACTCCCACTCGCTGTTCCCGCCAGCCACGCACAATCCTCCAAAACCCCGGAGAAAAGCGCTTCGGGGTGGTGTTCTCTCCGTGCCCATGGAAGACCTCCCGGGGTGCCCCCAAAGGCCGGTTTGGAAGCACTCCGACTCGCTGTTCCCGCCATCCGCGCACAATGCTCCCAAGCCCGGGAGAAAAGCATTTTGGGGTGGTGCTCACACCGGGCCCTGGAAGACCTCCCCGGCTGCCTCCAAAGGACGGTTTTCAAGCACTCCTGCCTGCTGTTCCCGCCACCCGCGCACAATGCTCCCAAGCCCGGGAGAAAAGCGCTTCGGGGTGGTGCTCTCTACAGGCCCTTGGAAGACCTCCCCGGCTGCCTCCAAAGGCCGGTTTGCAAGGACTCCTTCCTGCTGTTCCCGCCATCCGCGCACAATGCTCCCAAGCCCGGGAGAAAAGCATTTTGGGGTGGTGCTCACACCGGGCCCTGGAAGACCTCCCCGGCTGCCTCCAAAGGACGGTTTTCAAGCACTCCTGCCTGCTGTTCCCGCCACCCGCGCAGAATGCTCCCAAGCGCGGGAGAAAAGCGCTTCGGGGTGGTGCTCTCTACAGGCCCTTGGAAGACCTCCCCGGCTGCCTCCAAAGGCCGGTTTGCAAGGACTCCTTCCTGCTGTTCCCGCCAGCCATGCACAATGCTCCCAAGCCCGGGAGAAAAGCATTTTGGGGTGGTGCTCACTCCGGGCCCTTGGAAGACCTCCCCGGCTGCCTCCAATGGCCAGTTTGCAAGCACTCATGTCCGCTGTTCCCACCAGCCGCGCACAATGCTCCCAAGCCCGGGAGAAAAGCTTTTTGGGGTGGTGCTCACACCGGGCCCTGGAAGACCTCCCCAGCTGCCTGCAAAGGCCGGTTTTCAAGCACTCCTGCCTGCTGTTCCCGCCAGCCGCGCACAATGCTCCCAAGCCCGGGAGAAAAGCTTTTTGGGGTGGTGCTCACACCGGGCCCTGGAAGACCTCCCCGGCTGCCTCCAAAGGACGGTTTTCAAGCACTCCTGCCTGCTGTTCCCGCCACCTGCGCACAGTGCTCCCAAGCCCGGGAGAAAAGCGCTTCGGGGTGGTGCTCTCTACAGGCCCTTGGAAGACCTCCCCGGCTGCCTCCAAAGGCCGGTTTGCAAGGACTCCTTCCTGCTGTTCCCGCCAGCCACGCACAATGCTCCCAAGCCCGGGAGAGAAGCATTTTGGGGTGGTGCTCTCTACAGGCCCTTGGAAGACCTCCCCGGCTGCCTCCAGTGGCCAGTTTGCAAGCACTCATGCCCGCTGTTCCCACCAGCCGCGCACAATGCTCCCAAGCCCGGGAGAAAAGCTTTTTGGGGTGGTGCTCACACCGGGCCCTGGAAGACCTCCCCGGCTGCCTGCAAAGGCCGGTTTTCAAGCACTCCTGCCTGCTGTTCCTGCCACCCGCGCACAATACTCCCAAGCCCGGGAGAAAAGCGCTTCGGGGTGGTGCTCTCTACAGGCCCTTGGAAGACCTCCCCCGCTGCCTCCAAAGGCCGGTTTGCAAGGACTCCTTCCTGCTGTTCCCGCCAGCCACGCACAATGCTCCCAAGCCCGGGAGAAAAGTGCTTCGGGGTGGTGATCTCTCCGGGCCCTTGGAAGTCGTCCCCGGCTGCCTCCAAAGGCCGGTTTGCAAGCACTCATGCCCGTTGTTCCCACCAGCCGCGCACAATGCTCCCAAGCCCGGGAGAAAAGCGCTTTGGGGTGGTGCTCTCTCCGGGCCCTTGGAAGACGTCCCCGGCTGCCTCCAAAGGCCGGTTTGCAAGCACTCATGCCCGTTGTTCCCGCCAGCCGCGCACAATGCTCCCAAGCCCGGGAGAAAAGCGCTTTGGGGTGGTGCTCTCTCCGGGCCCTTGGAAGACGTCCCCGGCTGCCTCCAAAGGCCGGTTTGCAAGCACTCATGCCCGTTGTTCCCACCAGCCGCGCACAATGCTCCCAAGCCCGGGAGAAAAGCATTTTGGGTTGGTGCTCACTCCGGGCCCTTGGAAGACCTCCCGGGCTGCCTCCAAAGGCCAGTTTGGAAGCAGTCCTGCCTGCTGTTCCCGCCAGCCGCGCACAATGTTCCCAAGCCCGGGAGAAAAGCGCTTCGGGGTGGTGCTCTCTCCGGGCACTTTCAAGACCTCCCCGGCTGCCTCCAAAGGCCGGTTTGTAAGTACTCATTCCCGCTGCTTCCGCCAGCCACGCACAATGCTCCCAAGCCCGGGAGAAAAGCATTTTGGGGTGGTGCTCTCTCCGGGCCCTTGGAAGACCTCCCGGGCTGCCTCCAAAGGCCAGTTTGCAAGCATTCATGTCCGTTGTTCCCGACAGCCGCGCACAATGCTCCCAAGCCCGAGAGAAAAGCATTTTGTGGTGGTGATCAGTCCGGCCCTTGGAAGACCTCCCCGGCTGCCTCCAAAGGACAGTTTGCAAGCACTCATGCCCGCTGTTCCCGCCAGCCGCGCACAATGCTCCCAAGACCGTGAGAAAAGCGCTTCGGGGTGGTGTTCTCTCAGGGACCATGGAGGACCTCCCCGGCTGCCCCCAAAGGCCGGTTTGCAAGCATTCCCACTCGCTGTTCCCGCCAGGCACACACAATGTTCCAAAAGCCCGGAGAAAAGTATTTCGGGGTGGTGGTCTCTCCGGGCCCCTGCCCCTGAGCCTGGGGGCCAGGCAGGGGATCCACAGTCCCAGGCCAAGGCAGAACCACATGCACACGTCTGTTCCTGCCCCCTCCACCGGCAGAGAGCTGGGGGGAGCCAGAGTCTGTCAGGCAGCTGCTGGGCTGGCCGCCTGTGTGGGAAGGGGCAGAGCCGACCTAGGGGCAAGTTGGGCCTCTTGCTCTCCCTGCTGCCCTGAGGCTGCTGGGCCAAAGAGGTCTTGGGCATCCAGCCCCTTGCTGGTCCCTTCCCTCTGACGAGGCCCTCTGAGCTCCAGCACCTTGCAGTGTGGAGACAGCCCCTGCCAGCAACCTCCTCTCCAAGGAGGCCTCAACCGAGGCCTAGGCCCAGGGGAAAGGCACCAGCGGAGATGAGCCAGTGGAGGCGCACGGGCATGTCTGGACCCAGTCCCCGCAGCCTGCCCCTTGGTGGGGCAGTACCCCCGGAGGCCAGGAAGGTCTGGGCAAGGCTGCGAGGGGCAGGGGCCCTGCTGGGTCGTGCCCCTGGCCTGTGGGGCGTCTGAGCACAACCGGCACTCTCCCGCTGGAAGACCTCCCCGTCTGCCTCCAAAGGCCGGTTTGCAAGCACTCCCGCCCGCTGTTCCCGCCAGGCACGCACAATGCTCCCAAGCCCGGGAGAAAAGCGCTTCGGGGTGGTGCTCTCTCCGGGCCCTTGCCCCTGAGCCTGGGGGCCAGGCAGTTGGAACACACTCCCAGGCCAATGCAGAACGACATGCACACGTCTGTTCCTGCCCCCTACACCGGTAGAGAGCTCGGGGGAGCCAGAGACTGCCAGGCTGCTGCTGGGCTGGCTGCCTGTGTGGGACGGGGCAGAGCCGACCTAGGGGCAAGTTGGGCCTCTTGCTCTCCCTGCTGCCCTGAGGCTGCTGGGTCAAAGAGGTCTTGGGCATCCAGCCCTTTGCTGGTCCCTTCCCTCTGACGAGGCCCTCTGAGCTCCAGCACCTTGCAGTGTGGAGACAGCCCCTGCCAGCAACCTCCTCTCCAAAGAGGCCTCAACCGAGGCCTACGCCCAGGGGAAAAGCACCAGCGGGGATGATCCTGGGGAGGCGCACGGACATGTCTGGACCCAGTCCCAGCAGCCTGCCCCTTGGTGGGGCAGTGCCCCCGGAGGCCAGGAAGGTCTGGGCAAGGCTGGCCAGGGTCAGGGGCCCTGCTGGGTCCTGCCCCTGGCCTGTGAGGCCTCTGAGCACAACCGGCCCTCTCCCACTGGAAGACCTCCCCAGCTGCCTCCAAAGTCCTGTTTGCAAACACTCCCGCCCGCTGTTCACGCCAGGCTCGCACAATGCTCCCAAGCCCGGGAGAAAAGCGCTTCGGGGTGGTGCTCTCTCCGGGCCCTTGCCCCTGAGCCTGGGGGCCAGGCAGTGGGTCCACACTCCCAGACCAAGGCAGAACCACATGCACACGTCTGTTCCTGACCCCTGCACCGGCAGAGAGCTCTGGGGAGCCAGAGTCTGTCAGGCAGGTGCTGGGCTGGCCGCCTGTGTGGGAAGGGGCAGAGCCGACCTAGGGGCAAGTTGGGCCTCTTCCTCTCCCTGCTGCCATGAGGCTGCTGGGCCAAAGAGGTCTTGGGCATCCAGCCCCTTGCTGGTCCCTTCCCTCTGACGAGGCCCTCTGAGCTCCAGCACCTTGCAGTGTGGAGACAGCCCCTGCCAGCAACCTCCTCTCCAATGAGGCCTCAACCGAGGCCTAGGCCTAGGGGAAAGACACCAGCGGGGATGAGCCTGGGGAGGCGCCCGGGCATGTCTGGACCCAGTCCCCGCAGCCTGCCCCTTGGTGGGGCAGTACCCCCGGAGGCCATGAAGGTCTGTGCAAGGCTGCCAGGGGCAGGGACAGTGCTGGGTCCTGCCCCTGGCCTGTTGGACGTCTGAGCACAACCGGCCCTCTCGCGCTGGAAGACCTCCCCGTCTGCCTCCAAAGGCCGGTTTGCAAGCACTCCCGCCCGCTGTTCCCGCCAGGCACGCACAATGCTCCCAAGCCCGGGAGAAAAGCGCTTCGGGGTGGTGCTCTCTCCGGGCCCTTGCCCCTAAGCCTGCGGGCCAGGCAGGGGGAACACACTCCCAGGCCAAGACAGAACGACATGAACACGTCTGTTCCTGCCCCCTACACCGGCAGAGAGCTCGGGGGAGCCAGAGTCTCTCAGGCAGGTGCTGGGCTGGCCGCCTGTGTGGGAAGGGGCAGAGCCGACCTAGGGGCAAGTTGGGCCTCTTGCTCTCCCTGCTGCCCTGAGGCTGCTGGGCCAAAGACGTCTTGGGCATCCAGCCCTTTGCTGGTCCCTTCCCTCTGACGAGGCCCTCTGAGCTCCAGCACCTTGCAGTGTGGAGACAGCACCTGCCAGCAATCTCCTCTCCAAGGAGGCCTCAACCGAGGCCTAGGCCCAGGGGAAAAGCACCAGCGGGGTTGAGCCTGGGGAGGCGCCCGGGCATGTCTGGACCCAGTCCCCGCAGCCTGCCCCTTGGTGGGGCAGTACCCCCGGAGGCCAGGAAGGTCTGGGAAAGGCTGGCCAGGGGCAGAGGCCCTGCTGGGTCCTGCCCCTGGCCTGTGGGGCCTCTGAGCACAACCGGCCCTCTCCCACTGGAAGACCTCCCCGGCTGCCTCCAAAGTCCTGTTTGCCAACACTCCCACCCGCTGTTCACGCCAGACTTGCACAATGCTCCCAAGCCCGGGAGAAAAGCGCTTCGGGGTGGTGCTCTCTCCGGGCCCTTGCCCCTGAGCCTGGGGGCAAGGCATGGGGAACACACTCCCAGGCCAAGGCAGAACCACATGCCCACGTCTGTTCCTGTCCCCTGCACCGGCAGAGAGCTTGGGGGAGCCAGAGTCTGTCAGGCAGCTGCTGGGTTGGCCGCCTGTGTGGGAAGGGGCAGAGCCGCCCTAGGGGCAAGTTGGGCCTCTGGCTCTCCCTGCTGCCCTGAGGCTGCTGGGCCAAAGACGTCTTGGGCATCCAGCCCCTTACTGGTCCCTTCCCTCTGACGAGGCCCTCTGAGCTCCAGCACCTTGCAGTGTGGAGACAGCCCCTGCCAGCAACCTCCTCTCCAAGGAGGCCTCAACCGAGGCCTAGGCCCAGGGGAAAGACACCAGCGGGGATGAGCCAGGGGAGGCGCCCGAGCATGTCTGGACCCAGTCCCCGCAGCCTGCCCCTTGGTGGGGCAGTACCCCCGGAGGCCAGGAAGGTCTGGGTAAGGCTGGCCAGGGGCAGGGGTCCTGCTGGGTCCTGCACCTGGCCTGTGGGGCCTCTGAGCACAACCGGCCCTCTCCCACTGGAAGACCTCCCCGGCTGCCTCCAAATGCCGGTTTGCAAGCACTCCCGCCCGCTGTTCCCGCCAGGCACGCACAATGCTCCCAAGCCCGGGAGAAAAGCGCTTCGGGGTGGTGCTCTCCTCGGGCCCTTGCCCCTGAGCCTGGGGGCCAGGCAGTTGGTCCACACTCCCAGACCAAGGCAGAACCACATGCACACGTCTGTTCCTGACCCCTGCACCGGCAGAGAGTTCGGGGGAGCCAGAGTCTGTCAGGCAGCTGCTGGGCTGGCCGCCTGTGTGGGAAGGGGCAGAGCCGACCTAGGGGCAAGTTGGGCCTCTTCCTCTCCCTGCTGCCCTGAGGCTGCTGGGCCAAAGAGGTCTTGGGCATCCAGCCCCTTGCTGGTCCCTTCCCTCTGACGAGGCCCTCTGAGCTCCAGCACCTTGCAGTGTGGAGACAGCCCCTGCCAGCAACCTCCTCTCCAAGGAGGCCTCAACCGAGGCCTAGGCCCAGGGGAAAGACACCAGCGGGGATGAGCCAGGGGAGGCGCCCGAGCATGTCTGGACCCAGTCCCCGCAGCCTGCCCCTTGGTGGGGCAGTACCCCCGGAGGCCAGGAAGGTCTGGGTAAGGCTGGCCAGGGGCAGGGGTCCTGCTGGGTCCTGCCCCTGGCCTGTGGGGCCTCTGAGCACAACCGGCCCTCTCCCACTGGAAGACCTCCCCGGCTGCCTCCAAAGGCCGGTTTGCAAGCACTCCCGCCCACTGTTCCCGCCAGGCGCGCACAATGCTCCCAAGCCCGGGAGAAAAGCGCTTCGGGGTGGTGCTCTCTCCGGGCCCTTGCCCCTGAGCCTGTGGGCAAGGCAGGGGGAACACACTCCCAGACCAAGGCAGAAACACATGCACACGTCTGTTCCTGTCCCCTGCACCGGCAGAGAGCTCGGGGGAGCCAGAGTCTCTCAGGCAGGTGCTGGGCTGGCCGCCTGTGTGGGAAGGGGCAGAGCCGACCTAGGGGCAAGTTGGGCCTCTTGCTCTCCCTGCTGCCCTGAGGCTGCTGGGCCAAAGAGGTCTTGAGAATCCAGCCCCTTGCTGGTCCCTTCCCTCTGACGAGGCCCTCTGAGCTCCAGCACCTTGCAGTGTGGAGACAAACCCTGCCAGCAACCTCCTCTCCAAGGAGGCCTCAACCGAGGCCTAGGCCCAGGGGAAAGGCACCAGCGGGGATGAGCCAGTGGAGGGGCCCGGGCATGTCTGGACCCAGTCCCCGCAGCCTGCCCCTTGGTGGGGCAGTACCCCCGGAGGCCAGGAAGTTCTGGGCAAGGCTGGCCAGGGGCAGGGTCCCTGCTGGGTCCTGCCCCTGGCCTGTGGGTCCTCTGAGCACAACCGGCCCTCTCCCACTGGAAGACCTCCCCGGCTGCCTTCAAAGGCGGGTTTGCCAACACTCCCGCCCGCTGTTCCCGCCAGGCACGCACAACGCTCCCAAGGCCAGGAGAAAAGCGCTTCGGGGTGGTGCTCTCTCCGGGCCCTTGCCCCTGAGCCTGGGGTCCAGGCAGTGGGTCCACACTCCCAGACCAAGGCAGAACCACATGCACACGTCTGTTCCTGACCCCTGAACCGGCAGAGAGCTCGGGGGAGCCAGAGTCTATCAGGCAGCTGCTGGGTTGGCTGCCTGTGTGGGAAGGGGCAGAGCCGACCTAGGGGCAAGTTGGGCCTCTTGCTCTCCCTGCTGCCCTGAGGCTGCTGGGCCAAAGAGGTCTTGGGCATCCAGCCCCTTGCTGGTCCCTCCCCGCTGACGAGGCCCTCTGAGCTCCAGCACCTTGCAGTGTGGAGACAGCCCCTGCCAGCAACCTCCTCTCCAAGGAGGCAACAACCGAGGCCTATGCCCAGGGGAAAGGCACCAGCGGGGATGAGCCTGGGGAGGCGCCCAGGCATGTCTGGACCCAGTCCCCGCAGCCTGCCCCTTGGTGGGGCAGTACCCCCGGAGGCCAGGAAGGTCTGGGCAAGGCTGGCCAGGGGCAGGGGACCTGCTGGGTCCTGCCCCTGGCTTGTGAGGCCTCTGAGCACAACCGGCCCTCTCCCACTGGAAGACCTCCACGGCTGCCTCCAAAGTCCTGTTTGCAAACACTCCCGCCCGCTGTTCACGCCAGGCTCGCACAATGCTCCCAAGCCCGGGAGAAAAGCGCTTCGGGGTGGTGCTCTCTCCGGGCCCTTGCCCCTGAGCCTGGGGGCAAGGCAGGGGGAACACACTCCCAGGCCAAGGCAGAACCACATGCCCACGTCTGTTCCTGTCCCCTGCACTGGCAGAGAGCTTGGGGGAGCCAGAGTCTGTCAGGCAGCTGCTGAGTTGGCCGCCTGTGTGGGAAGGGGCAGAGCCGCCCTAGGGGCAAGTTGGGCCTCTTGCTCTCCCTGCTGCCCTGAGGCTGCTGGGCCAAAGACGTCTTGGGCATCCAGCCCCTTACTGGTCCCTTCCCTCTGACGAGGCCCTCTGAGCTCCAGCACCTTGCAGTGTGGAGACAGCCCCTGCCAGCAACCTCCTCTCCAAGGAGGCCTCAACCGAGGCCTAGGCCCAGGGGAAAGGCACCAGCGGGGATGAGCCTGGGGAGGCGCCCGGGCATGTCTGGACACAGGCCCCGCAGCCTGCCCCTTGGTGGGGCAGTACCCCCGGAGGCCAGGAAGGTCTGGGCAAGGCTGGCCAGGGGCAGGGGCCCTGCTGCGTCCTGCCCCTGGCCTGTGGGGCCTCTGAGCACAACTGGCCCTCTCCCACTGGAAGACCTCCCCGGCTGCCTCCAAAGGCCGGTTTGCAAGCGCTCCCGCCCACTGTTCCCAGCAGGCGTGCACAATGCTCCCAAGCCCGGGAGAAAAGCGCTTCAGGGTGGTGCTCTCTCCGGGCCCTTGCCCCTGAGCCTGGGGGCAAGGCAGGGTGTCCACACTCCCAGGACAAGGCAGAACCACATGCACACGTCTGATCTGCCCCCTGCACCGGCAGAGAGCTCGGGGGAGCCAGAGTCTGTCAGGCAGCTGCTGGGCTGGCCGCCTGTGTGGGAAGGGGCAGAGCCGACCTAGGGGCAAGTTGGGCCTCTTGCTCTCCCTGCTGCCCTGAGGCTGCTGGGCCAAAGAGGTCTTGGGAATCCAGCCCCTTGCTGGTCCCTTCCCTCGGACGAGGCCCTCTGAGCTCCAGCACCTTGCAGTGTGGAGACAGCCCCTGCCAGCAACCTCCTCTCCAAGGAGTCCTCAACCGAGGCCTAGGCCCAGGGGAATGGCACCAGCGGGGATGAGCCTGGGGAGGCGCCCGGGCATGTCTGGACCCAGTCCCCGCAGCCTGCCCCTTGGTGGGGCAGTACCCCCAGAGGCCAGGAAGGTCTGGGCAAGGCTGCCAGGGGCAGGGACACTGCTGGGTCCTGCCCCTGGCCTGTGGGGCGTCTGAGCACAACCGGCACTCTCCCGCTGGAAGACCTCCCCGTCTGCCTCGAAAGGCTGGTTTGCAAGCACTCCCGCCCGCTGTTCCCGCCAGGCACGCACAATGCTCCCAAGCCGGGGAGAAAAGCGCTTCGGGGTGGTGCTCTCACCGGGCCCTTGCCCCTGAGCCTGGGGGCCAGGCAGGGGGAACACACTCCCAGGCCAAGGCAGAACGACATGCACACGTCTGTTCCTGCCCCCTACACCGGCAGAGAGCTCGGGGGAGCCAGAGACTGCCAGGCTGCTGCTGGGCTGGCCGCCTGTGTGGGACGGGGCAGAGCCGACCTAGGGGCAAGTTGGGCCTCTTGCCCTCCCTGCTGCCCTGAGGCTGCTTGGCCAAAGAGGTCTTGGGCATCCAACCCCTTGCTGGTCCCTTCCCTCTGACGAGGCCCTCTGAGCTCCAGCACCTTGCAGTGTGGAGACAGCCCCTGCCAGCAACCTCCTCTCCAAGAAGGCCTAAACCGAGGCTTAGGCACAGGGGAAAGGCACCAGCGGGGATGAGCCTGGGGAGGCGCACGGACATGTCTGGACCCAGTCCCCGCAGCCTGCCCCTTGGTGGGGCAGTACCCCCGGAGGCCAGGAAGGTCTGGGCAAGGCTGGCCAGGGGCAGGGGCCCTGCTGGGTCCTGCCCCTGGCCTGTGAGGCCTCTGAGCACAACCGGCCCTCTCCCACTGGAAGACCTCCCCAGCTGCCTCCAAAGTCCTGTTTGCAAACACTCCCGCCCGCTGTTCACGCCAGGCTCGCACAATGCTCCCAAGCCCGGGAGAAAAGCGCTTCGGGGTGGTGCTCTCTCCGGGCCCTTGCCCCTGAGCCTGGGGGCCAGGCAGTGGGTCCACACTCCCAGACCAAGGCAGAACCACATGCACACGTCTGTTCCTGACCCCTGCACCGGCAGAGAGCTCTGGGGAGCCAGAGTCTGTCAGGCAGGTGCTGGGCTGGCCGCCTGTGTGGGAAGGGTTAGAGCCGACCTAGGGGCAATTTGGGCCTCTTCCTCTCCCTGCTGCCCTGAGGCTGCTGGGCCAAAGAGGTCTTGGGCATCCAGACCCTTGCTGGTCCCTTCCCTCTGACGAGGCCCTCTGAGCTCCAGCACCTTGCAGTGTGGAGACAGCCCCTGCCAGCAACCTCCTCTCCAATGAGGCCTCAACCGAGGCCTAGGCCTAGGGGAAAGACACCAGCGGGGATGAGCCTGGGGAGGCGCCCGGGCATGTCTGGACCCAGTCCCCGCAGCCTGCCCCTTGGTGGGGCAGTACCCCCGGAGGCCATGAAGGTCTGTGCAAGGCTGCCAGGGGCAGGGACAGTGCTGGGTCCTGCCCCTGGCCTGTTGGACGTCTGAGCACAACCGGCACTCTCGCGCTGGAAGACCTCCACGGCTGCCTCCAAAGGCCGGTTTGCAAGCACTCCCGCCCGCTGTTCCCGCCAGGCACGCACAATGCTCCCAAGCCCGGGAGAAAAGCGCTTCGGGGTGGTGCTCTCTCCGGGCCCTTGCCCCTAAGCCTGCGGGCCAGGCAGGGGGAACACACTCCCAGGCCAAGACAGAACGACATGAACACGTCTGTTCCTGCCCCCTACACCGGCAGAGAGCTCGGGGGAGCCAGAGTCTCTCAGGCAGGTGCTGGGCTGGCCGCCTGTGTGGGAAGGGGCAGAGCCGACCTAGGGGCAAGTTGGGCCTCTTGCTCTCCCTGCTGCCCTGAGGCTGCTGGGCCAAAGACGTCTTAGGCATCCAGCCCTTTGCTGGTCCCTTCCCTCGGACGAGGCCCTCTGAGCTCCAGCACCTTGCAGTGTGGAGACAGCACCTGCCAGCAATCTCCTCTCCAAGGAGGCCTCAACCGAGGCCTAGGCCCAGGGGCAAAGCACCAGCGGGGATGAGCCTGGGGAGGCGCCCGGGCATGTCTGGACCCAGTCCCCGCAGCCTGCCCCTTGGTGGGGCAGTACCCCTGGAGGCCAGGAAGGTCTGGGCAACTCTGACCAGGGGCAGGGGACCTGCTGGGTCCTGCCCCTGGCCTGTGGGGCCTCTGAGCACAACCGGCCCTCTCCCACTGGAAGACCTCCCCGGCTGCTTCCAAAGGCCGTTTTGCACGCACTCCCGCCCACTGTTCCCACCAAGTGCGCACAATGCTCCCAAGCCCGGGAGAAAAGCGCTTCGGGGTGGTGCTCTTTCCGGGTCCTTGCCCCTGAGCCTGGGGGCCAGGCAGGGGGAACACACTCCCAGGCCAAGGCAGAACCACATGCACACGTCTGTTCCTGACCCCTGCACCGGCAGAGAGCTCGGGGGAGCCAGAGTCTGTCAGGCAGCTGCTGGGATGGCCGCCTGTGTGGGAAGTGGCAGAGCCGACCTAGGGGCAAGTTGGGCCTCTTGCTCTCCCTGCTGCCCTGAGGCTGCTGGGCCAAAGAGGTCTTGGACATCCAGCCCTTTGCTTGTCCCTTCCCTCTGACGAGGCCCTCTGAGCTCCAGCACCTTGCAGTGTGGAGACAGCCCCTGCCAGCAACCTCCTCTCCAAGGAGGCCTCAACCGAGACCTAGGACCAGGGGAAAGGCACCAGCGGGGATGAGCCTGGGGAGGCGCCCGGGCATGTCTGGACCCAGTCCCCGCAGCCTGCCCCTTGGTGGGGCAGTACCCCCGGAGGCCAGGAAGGTCTGGGAAAGGCTGGCCAGGGGCAGGGGACCTACTGGGTCCTGCCCCTGGCCTGTGGGGCCTCTGAGCACAACCGGCCCTCTCCCACTGGAAGACCTCCCCGGCTGCCTCCAAAGTCCTGTTTGCCAACACTCCCACCCGCTGTTCACGCCAGACTTGCACAATGCTCCCAAGCCCGGGAGAAAAGCGCTTCGGGGTGGTGCTCTCTCCGGGCCCTTGCCCCTGAGCCTGGGGGCAAGGCACGGTGTCCACACTCCCAGGCCAAGTCAGAACCACATGCACACGTCTGTTCCTGCCCCCTGCACCGGCAGAGAGCTCGGGGGAGCCAGAGTCTGTCAGGCAGCTGCTGGGCTGGCCGCCTGTGTGGGAAGGGGCAGAGCCGACCTAGGGGCAAGTTGGGCCTCTTGCTCTCCCTGCTGCCCTGAGGCTGCTGGGTCAAAGAGGTCTTGGGCATCCAGCCCTTTGCTGGTCCCTTCCCTCTGACGAGGCCCTCTGAGCTCCAGCACCTTGCAGTGTGGAGACAGCCCCTGCCAGCAACCTCCTCTCCAAAGAGGCCTCAACCGAGGCCTACGCCCAGGGGAAAAGCACCAGCGGGGATGATCCTGGGGAGGCGCACGGACATGTCTGGACCCAGTCCCCGCAGCCTGCCCCTTGGTGGGGCAGTACCCCCGGAGGCCAGGAAGGTCTGGGCAAGGCTGCCAGGGGCAGGGACAGTGCTGGGTCCTGCCCCTGGCCTGTTGGACGTCTGAGCACAACCGGCACTCTCGCGCTGGAAGAACTCCCCGTCTGCCTCCAAAGGCCGGTTTGCAAGCACTCCCGCCCGCTGTTCCCGCCAGGCACGCACAATGCTCCCAAGCCCGGGAGAAAAGCGCTTCGGGGTGGTGCTCTCTCCGGGCCCTTGCCCCTAAGCCTGCGGGCCAGGCAGGGGGAACACACTCCCAGGCCAAGGCAGAACCACATGCACACGTCTGTTCCTGACCCCTGCACCGGCAGAGAGCTCGGGGGAGCCAGAGTCTGTCAGGCAGCTGCTGGGCTGGCCGCCTTTGTGGGAAGGGGCAGAGCCGACCTAGGGGCAAGTTGGGCCTCTTGCTCTCCCTGCTGCCCTGAGGCTGCTGGGCCAAAGAGGTCTTGGACATCCAGCCCTTTGCTTGTCCCTTCCCTCTGACGAGGCCCTCTGAGCTCCAGCACCTTGCAGTGTGGAGACAGCCCCTGCCAGCAACCTCCTCTCCAAGGAGGCCTCAACCGAGACCTAGGACCAGGGGAAAGGCACCAGCGGGGATGAGCCTTGGGAGGCGCCCGGGCATGTCTGGACCCAGTCCCCGCAGCCTGCCCCTTGGTGGGGCAGTACCCCCGGAGGCCAGGAAGGTCTGGGAAAGGCTGGCCAGGGGCAGGGGACCTACTGCTTCCTGCCCCTGGCCTGTGGGGCCTCTGAGCACAACCGGCCCTCTCCCACTGGAAGACCTCCCCGGCTGCCTCCAAAGTCCTGTTTGCCAACACTCCCACCCGCTGTTCACGCCAGACTTGCACAATGCTCCCAAGCCCGGGAGAAAAGCGCTTCGGGGTGGTGCTCTCTCCGGGCCCTTGCCCCTGAGCCTGGGGGCAAGGCATGGGGAACACACTCCCAGGCCAAGGCAGAACCACATGCCCACGTCTGTTCCTGTCCCCTGCACCGGCAGAGAGCTTGGGGGAGCCAGAGTCTGTCAGGCAGCTGCTGGGTTGGCCGCCTGTGTGGGAAGGGGCAGAGCCGCCCTAGGGGCAAGTTGGGCCTCTTGCTCTCCCTGCTGCCCTGAGGCTGCTGGGCCAAAGACGTCTTGGGCATCCAGCCCCTTACTGGTCCCTTCCCTCTGACGAGGCCCTCTGAGCTCCAGCACCTTGCAGTGTGGAGACAGCCCCTGCCAGCAACCTCCTCTCCAAGGAGGCCTCAACCGAGGCCTAGGCCCAGGGGAAAGGCACCAGCGGGGATGAGCCAGGGGAGGCGCCCGAGCATGTCTGGACCCAGTCCCCGCAGCCTGCCCCTTGTTGGGCAGTACCCCCGGAGGCCAGGAAGGTCTGGGTAAGGCTGGCCAGGGGCAGGGGCCCTGCTGGGTCTCTGAGCACAACCGGCCCTCTCCCACTGGAAGACCTCCCCGGCTGCCTCCAAAGGCCGGTTTGCAAGCGCTCCCGGCCACTGTTACCAGCAGGCGGGCACAATGCGCCTAAGCCCGGAAGAAAAGCGCTTCAGGGTGGTGCTCTCTCTGGGCCCTTGCCCCTGAGCCTGGGGGCAAGGCAGGGTGTCCACACTCCCAGGCCAAGGCAGAACCACATGCACACGTCTGATCTGCCCCCTGCACCGGCAGAGAGCTCGGGGGAGCCAGAGTCTGTCAGGCAGCTGCTGGGCTGGCCGCCTGTGTGGGAAGGGGCAGAGCCGACCTAGGGGCAAGTTGGGCCTCTTGCTCTCCCTGCTGCCCTGAGGCTGCTGGGCCATAGAGGTCTTGGGCATCCAGCCCCTTGCTGGTCCCTTCCCTCTGACGAGGCCCTCTGAGCTCCAGCACCTTGCACTGTGGAGACAGCCCCTGCCAGCAACCTCCTCTCCAAGGAGGCCTCAACCGAGGCCTAGGCCCAGGGGAAAGGCACCAGCGGGGATGAGCCTGGGGAGGCGCCCGGGCATGTCTGGACCCAGTCCCCGCAGCCTGCCCCTTGGTGGGGCAGTACCCCCGGAGGCCAGGAAGGTCTGGGCAAGGCTGGCCAGGGGCAGGGGCCCTGCTGGGTCCTGCCCCTGGCCTGTGGGGCCTCTGAGCACAACCGGCCCTCTCCCACTGGAAGACCTCCCCGGCTGCCTCCAAAGGCCGTTTTGCACGCACTCCCGCCCACTGTTCCCACCAAGCGAGCACAATGCTCCCAAGCCCGGGAGAAAAGCGCTTCGGGGTGGTGCTCTCCTCGGGCCCTTGCCCCTGAGCCTGGGGTCCAGGCAGTTGGTCCACACTCCCAGACCAAGGCAGAACCACATGCACACGTCTGTTCCTGACCCCTGCACCGGCAGAGAGTTCGGGGGAGCCAGAGTCTGTCAGGCAGCTGCTGGGCTGGCCGCCTGTGTGGGAAGGGGCAGAGCCGACCTAGGGGCAATTTGGGCCTCTTCCTCTCCCTGCTGCCCTGAGGCTGCTGGGCCAAAGAGGTCTTGGGCATCCAGCCCCTTGCTGGTCCCTTCCCTATGACGAGGCCCTCTGAGCTCCAGCACCTTGCAGTGTGGAGACAGCCCCTGCCAGCAACATCCTCTCCAAGGAGGCCTCAACCGAGGCCTAGGCCCAGGGGAAAGGCACCAGCGGGGATGAGCCTGGGGAGGCGCCCGGGCATGTCTGGACCCAGTCCCCGCAGCCTGCCCCTTGGTGGGGCAGTACCCCCGGAGGCCAGGAAGGTCTGGGCAAGGCTGGCCAGGGGCAGGGGCCCTGCTGGGTCCTGCCCCTGGCCTGTGGGGCCTCTGAGCACAACCGGCCCTCTCCCACTGGAAGACCTCCCCGGCTGCCTCCAAAGGCCGTTTTGCACGCACTCCCGCCCACTGTTCCCACCAAGCGAGCACAATGCTCCCAAGCCCGGGAGAAAAGCGCTTCGGGGTGGTGCTCTCCTCGGGCCCTTGCCCCTGAGCCTGGGGTCCAGGCAGTTGGTCCACACTCCCAGACCAAGGCAGAACCACATGCACACGTCTGTTCCTGACCCCTGCACCGGCAGAGAGTTCGGGGGAGCCAGAGTCTGTCAGGCAGCTGCTGGGCTGGCCGCCTGTGTGGGAAGGGGCAGAGCCGACCTAGGGGCAATTTGGGCCTCTTCCTCTCCCTGCTGCCCTGAGGCTGCTGGGCCAAAGAGGTCTTGGGCATCCAGCCCCTTGCTGGTCCCTTCCCTATGACGAGGCCCTCTGAGCTCCAGCACCTTGCAGTGTGGAGACAGCCCCTGCCAGCAACATCCTCTCCAAGGAGGCCTCAACCGAGGCCTAGGCCCAGGGGAAAGGCACCAGCGGGGATGAGCCTGGGGAGGCGCCCGGGCATGTCTGGACCCAGTCCCCGCAGCCTGCCCCTTGGTGGGGCAGTACCCCCGGAGCCCAGGAAGATCTGGGCAAGGCTGGCCAGGGGCAGGGGCCCTGCTGGGTCCTCCCCATGGCCTGTGGGGCCTCTGAGCACAACCGGCCCTCTCCCACTGGAAGACCTCCCCGGCTGCCTCCAAAGCCCGGTTTGCAAGCACTCCCGCCCACTCTTCCCGCCAGGCGCGCACAATGCTCCCAAGCCCGGGAGAAAAGCGCTTCGGGGTGGTGCTCTCTCCGGGCCCTTGCCTCTGAGCCTGTGGGCAAGGCAGGGGGAACACACTCCCAGACCAAGGCAGAAACACATGCACACGTCTGTTCCTGTCCCCTGCACCGGCAGAGAGCTCGGGGGAGCCAGAGTCTCTCAGGCAGGTGCTGGGCTGGCCGCCTGTGTGGGAAGGGGCAGAGCCGACCTAGGGGCAAGTTGGGCCTCTTGCTCTCCCTGCTGCCCTGAGGCTGCAGGGCCAAAGACGTCTTGGGCATCCAGCCCCTTACTGGTCCCTTCCCTCTGACGAGGCCCTCTGAGCTCCAGCACCTTGCAGTGTGGAGACAGCCCCTGCCAGCAATCTCCTCTCCAAGGAGGCCTCAACCGAGGCCTAGGCCCAGGGGAAAGGCACCAGCGGGGTTGAGCCAGGGGAGGCGCCCGAGCATGTCTGGACCCTGTCCCCGCAGCCTGCCCCTTGGTGGGGCAGTACCCCCGGAGGCCAGGAAGGTCTGGGCAAGGCTGGCCAGGGGCAGGGGCTCTGCTGGGTCCTGCCCCTGGCCTGTGGGGCCTCTGAGCACAACCGGCCCTCTCCCACTGGAAGACCTCCCCGGCTGCCTCCAAAGGCCGGTTTGGAAGCACTCCCGCCCACTGTTCCCGCCAGGCGCGCACAATGCTCCCAAGCCCGGGAGAAAAGCGCTTCGGGGTGGTGGTCTCTCCGGGCCCTTGCCCCTGAGCCTGGGGGCCAGGCAGGGGATCCACAGTCCCAGGCCAAGGCACAACAACATGCACACGTCTGTTCCTGCCCCCTCCACCGGCAGAGAGCTGGGGGGAGCCAGAGTCTGTCAGGCAGCTGCTGGGCTGGCCGCCTGTGTGGGAAGGGGCAGAGCCGACCTAGGGGCAAGTTGGGCCTCTTGCTCTCCCTGCTGCCCTGAGGCTGCTGGGCCAAAGAGGTCTTGAGCATCCAGCCCCTTGCTGGTCCCTTCCCTCTGACGAGGCCCTCTGAGCTCCAGCACCTTGCAGTGTTGAGACAGACCCTGCCAGCAACCTCCTCTCCAAGGAGGCCTCAACCGAGGCCTAGGCACAGGGGAAAGGCACCAGCGGGGATGAGCCAGTGGAGGGGCCCGGGCATGTCTGGACCCAGTCCCCGCAGCCTGCCCCTTGGTGGGGCAGTACCCCCGGAGGCCAGGAAGGTCTGGGCAAGGCTGGCCAGGGGCAGGGTCCCTGCTGGGTCCTGCCCCTGGCCTGTGGGGCCTCTGAGCACAACCGGCCCTCTCCCACTGGAAGACCTCCCCGGCTGCCTTCAAAGGCGGGTTTGCCAACACTCCCGCCCGCTGTTCCCGCCAGGCACGCACAACGCTCCCAAGGCCAGGAGAAAAGCGCTTCGGGGTGTTGCTCTCTCCGGGCACTTGCCCCAGAGCCTGGGGTCCAGGCAGTGGGTCCACACTCCCAGACCAAGGCAGAACCACATGCACACGTCTGTTCCTGACCCCTGAACCGGCAGAGAGCTCGGGGGAGCCAGAGTCTATCAGGCAGCTGCTGGGTTGGCTGCCTGTGTGGGAAGGGGCAGAGCCGACCTAGGGGCAAGTTGGGCCTCTTGCTCTCCCTGCTGCCCTGAGGCTGCTGGGCCAAAGAGGTCTTGGGCATCCAGCCCCTTGCTGGTCCCTTCCCGCTGACGAGGCCCTCTGAGCTCCAGCACCTTGCAGTGTGGAGACAGCCCCTGCCAGCAACCTCCTCTCCAAGGAGGCATCAACCGAGGCCTATGCCCAGGGGAAAGGCACCAGCGGGGATGAGCCTGGGGAGGCGCCCAGGCATGTCTGAACCCAGTCCCCGCAGCCTGCCCCTTGGTGGGGCAGTACCCCCGGAGGCCAGGAAGGTCTGGGCAAGGCTGGCCAGGGGCAGGGGACCTGCTGGGTCCTGCCCCTGGCCTGTGAGGCCTCTGAGCACAACCGGCCCTCTCCCACTGGAAGACTTCCACGGCTGCCTCCAAAGTCCTGTTTGCAAACACTCCCGCCCGCTGTACACGCCAGGCTGGCACAATGCTCCCAAGCCCGGGAGAAAAGCGCTTCGGGGTGGTGCTCTCTCCGGGCCCTTGCCCCTGAGCCTGGGGGCAAGGCAGGGGGAACACACTCCCAGGCCAAGGCAGAACCACATGCCCACGTCTGTTCCTGTCCCCTGCACCGGCAGAGAGCTTGGGGGAGCCAGAGTCTGTCAGGCAGCTGCTGAGTTGGCCGCCTGTGTGGGAAGGGGCAGAGCCGCCCTAGGGGCAAGTTGGGCCTCTTGCTCTCCCTGCTGCCCTGAGGCTGCTGGGCCAAAGACGTCTTGGGCATCCAGCCCCTTACTGGTCCCTTCCCTCTGACGAGGCCCTCTGAGCTCCAGCACCTTGCAGTGTGGAGACAGCCCCTGCCAGCAACCTCCTCTCCAAGGAGGCCTCAACCGAGGCCTAGGCCCAGGGGAAAGGCACCAGCGGGGATGAGCCTGGGGAGGCGCCCGGGCATGTCTGGACACAGGCCCCGCAGCCTGCCCCTTGGTGGGGCAGTACCCCCGGAGGCCAGGAAGGTCTGGGCAAGGCTGGCCAGGTGCAGGGGCCCTGCTGCGTCCTGCCCCTGGCCTGTGGGGCCTCTGAGCACAACCGGCCCTCTCCCGCTGGAAGACTTCCCCGTCTGCCTCGAAAGGCCGGTTTGCAAGCACTCCCGCCCGCTGTTCCCGCCAGGCACGCACAATGCTCCCAAGCCCGGGAGAAAAGCGCTTCGGGGTGGTGCTCTCACCGGGCCCTTGCCCCTGAGCCTGGGGGCCAGGCAGGGGGAACACACTCCCAGGCCAAGGCAGAACGACATGCACACGTCTGTTCCTGCCCCCTACACCGGCAGAGAGCTCGGGGGAGCCAGAGACTGCCAGGCTGCTGCTGGGCTGGCCGCCTGTGTGGGACGGGGCAGAGCCGACCTAGGGGCAAGTTGGGCCTCTTGCTCTCCCTGCTGCCCTGAGGCTGCTGGGTCAAAGAGTTCTTGGGCATCCAGCCCTTTGCTGGTCCCTTCCCTCTGACGAGGCCCTCTGAGCTCCAGCACCTTGCAGTGTGGAGACAGCCCCTGCCAGCAACCTCCTCTCCAAGGAGGCCTCAACCGAGGCCTAGGCCCAGGGGAAAGGCACCAGCGGGGATGAGCCTGGGGAGGCGCCCAGGGATGTCTGGACCCAGTCCCCGCAGCCTGCCCCTTGGTGGGGCAGTACCCCCGGAGGCCAGGAAGGTCTGGGCAAGGCTGGCCAGGGTCAGGGGCCCTGCTGGGTCCTGCCCCTGGCCTGTGGGGCCTCTGAGCACAACCGGCCCTCTCCCACTGGAAGACCTCCCCGGCTGCCTCCAAAGTCCTGTTTGCTAACACTCCCACCCGCTGTTCACGCCAGGCTCGCACAATGCTCCCAAGCCCGGGAGAAAAGCGCATTGGGGTGGTTCTCTCTCCGGGCCCTTGCCCCTGAGCCTGGGGGCAAGGCACGGGGAACACACTCCCTGGCCAAGGCAGAATCACATGCCCACTTCTGTTCCTGTCCCCTGCACCGGCAGAGAGCTTGGGGGAGCCAGAGTCTGACAGGCAGCTGCTGGGTTGGCCGCCTGTGTGGGAAGGGGCAGAGCCGACCTAGGGGCAAGTTGGGCCTCTTGCTCTCCATGCTGCCCTGAGGCTGCTGGGCCAAAGACGTCTTGGGCATCCAGCCCCTTACTGGTCCCTTCCCTCTGACGAGGCCCTCTGAGCTCCAGCACCTTGCAGTGTGGAGACAGCCCCTGCCAGCAACCTCCTCTCCAAGGAGGCCTCAACCGAGGCCTAGGCCCAGGGGAAAGGCACCAGCGGGGATGAGCCAGGGGAGGCGCCCGAGCATGTCTGGACCCAGTCCCCGCAGCCTGCCCCTTGGTGGGGCAGTACCCCCGGAAGCCAGGAAGGTCTGGGCAAGGCTGGCCAGGGGCAGGGGCCCTGCTGCGTCCTGCCCCTGGCCTGTGGGGCCTCTGAGCACAACCGGCCCTCTCCCACTGGAAGACCTCCCCGGCTGCCTCCAAAGGCCGGTTTGCAAGCGCTCCCGCCCACTGTTCCCAGCAGGCGTGCACAATGCTCCCAAGCCCGGGAGAAAAGCGCTTCAGGGTGGTGCTCTCTCCGGGCCCTTGCCCCTGAGCCTGGGGTCAAGGCACGGTGTCCACACTCCCAGGCCAAGTCAGAACCACATGCACACGTCTGTTCCTGCCCCCTGCACCGGCAGAGAGCTCGGGGGAGCCAGAGTCTGTCAGGCAGCTGCTGTGCTGGCCGCCTGTGTGGGAAGTGGCAGAGCCGACCTAGGGGCAAGTTGGGCCTCTTGCCCTCCCTGCTGCCCTGAGGCTGCTGGGCCAAAGAGGTCTTGGGCATCCAACCCCTTGCTGGTCCCTTCCCTCTGACGAGGCCCTCTGAGCTCCAGCACCTTGCAGTGTGGAGACAGCCCCTGCCAGCAACCTCCTCTCCAAGGAGGCCTAAACCGAGGCCTAGGCACAGGGGAAAGGCACCAGCGGGGATGAGCCTGGGGAGGCGCCCGGGCATGTATGGACCCAGTCCCCGCAGCCTGCCCCTTGGTGGGGCAGTACCCCCGGAGGCGAGGCAGGTCTGGGAAAGGCTGGCCAGGGGCAGGGGACCTGCTGGGTCCTGCCCCTGGCCTGTGGGGCCTCTGAGCACAACCGGCCCTCTCCCACTGGAAGACGTCCCCGGCTGCCTCCAAAGGCCGGTTTGCAAGCACTCCCGCCCACTGTTCCAACCAAGGGCGCGCAACGCTCCCAAGCCCGGGAGAAAATCGCCTCGGGGTGGTGCTCTCTCCGGGCCCTTTCCCCTGAGCCTGAGGGCCAGGCAGGGTGTCCACACTCCCAGGCCAAGGCAGAACGACATGCACACGTCTGTTCCTGCCCCATGCACCGGCAGAGAGCTCGGGGGAGCCAAAGTCTGTCAGGCAGCTGCTGGGCTGGCCGCCTGTGTGGGAAGGGGCAGAGCCGACCTAGGGGCAAGTTGGGCCTCTTCCTCTCCCTGCTGCCCTGAGGCTGCTGGGCCAAAGAGGTCTTGGGCATCCAGCCCCTTGCTGGTCCCTTCCCTCTGACGAGGCCCTCTGAGGTCCAGCACCTTGCAGTGTGGAGACAGCCCCTGCCAGCAACCTCCTCTCCAAGGAGGCCTCAACCGAGGCCTAGGCCCAGGGGAAAGGCACCAGCGGGGATGAGCCTGGGGAGGCGCCCGGCCATGTCTGGACCCAGTCCCCGCAGCCTGCCCCTTGGTGGGGCAGTACCCCCGGAGGCCAGGAGGGTCTGGGCAAGGCTGCCAGGGGCAGGGACACTGCTGGGTCCTGCCCCTGGCCTGTGGGGCGTCTGAGCACAACCGGCACTCTCCCGCTGGAAGACTTCCCCGGCTGCCTCCAAATGCCGGTTTGCAAGCACTCCCGCCCGCTGTTCCCGCCAGGCACGCACAATGCTCCCAAGCCCGGGAGAAAAGCGCTTCGGGGTGGTGCTCTCTCCGGGCCCTTGCCCCTGAGCCTGTGGGACAGGCAGGGGGAACACACTCCCAGGCCAAGGCAGAACGACATGCACACGTCTGTTCCTGCCCCCTACACCGGCAGAGAGTTCGGGGGAGCCAGAGACTGCCAGGCTGCTGCTGGGCTGGCTGCCTGTGTGGGACGGGGTAGAGCCGACCTAGGGGCAAGTTGGGCCTCTTGCTCTCCCTGCTGCCCTGAGGCTGCTGGGTCAAAGAGGTCTTGGGCATCCAGCCCTTTGCTGGTCCTTTCCCTCTGACGAGGCCCTCTGAGCTCCAGCACCTTGCAGTGTGCAGACAGCCCCTGCCGGCAACCTCCTCTCCAAGGAGGCCTCAACCGAGGCCTAGGCCCAGGGGAAAGGCACCAGCGGGGTTGAGCCAGGGGAGGCGCCCGGGCATGTCTGGACCCTGTCCCCGCAGCCTGCCCCTTGGTGGGGCAGTACCCCCGGAGGCCAGGAAGGTCTGGGCAAGGCTGGCCAGGGGCAGGGGCCCTGCTGGGTCCTGCCCCTGGCCTGTGGGGCCTCTGAGCACAACCGGCCCTCTCCCACTGGAAGACCTCCCCGGCTGCCTCCAAAGGCCGGTTTGCAAGCACTCCCGCCCACTGTTCCCGCCAGGCGCGCACAATGCTCCCAAGACCGGGAGAAAAGCGCTTCGGTGTGGTGGTCTCTCCGGGCCCTTGCCCCTGAGCCTGGGGGCCAGGCAGGGGATCCACAGTCCCAGGCCAAGGCACAACAACATGCACACGTCTGTTCCTGCCCCCTCCACCGGCATAGAGCTGGGGGGAGCCAGAGTCTGTCAGACAACTGCTGGGCTGGCCGCCTGTGTGGGAAGGGGCAGAGCCGACCTAGGGGCAAGTTGGGCCTCTTGCTCTCCCTGCTGCCCTGAGGCTGCTGGGCCAAAGAGGTCTTGGGCATCCAGCCCTTTGCTGGTCCTTTCCCTCTGACGAGGCCCTCTGAGCTCCAGCACCTTGCAGTGTGCAGACAGCCCCTGCCGGCAACCTCCTCTCCAAGGAGGCCTCAACCGAGGCCTAGGCCCAGGGGAAAGGCACCAGCGGGGATGAGCCTGGGGAGGCGCCCGGGCATGTCTGGACCCAGGCCCCGCAGCCTGCCCCTTGGTGGGGTAGTACCCCCGGAGGCCAGGAAGGTCTGGGCAAGGCTGCCAGAGGCAGGGACACTGCTGGGTCCTGCCCCTGGCCTGTGGGGCCTCTGAGAACAACTGGCACTCTCCCGCTGGAAGACCTCCCCGGCTGCCTCCAAAGGCTGGTTTGCAAGCACTCAATCCCGCTGTTCACGCCAGCCTCGCACAATGCTCCCAAGCCCGGGAGAAAAGCATTTTGGGGTGGTGCTCACTCCGGGCTTTGGAAGACCTCCCCGGCTGCCTCCAAGGCCGGTTTGCAAGCACTTCTGCCTGCTGTTCCCGCCACCCGCGCACAATGCTCCCAAGCCCGGGAGAAAAGCGTTTCGGGGTGGTGTTCTCTCTGGACCCAAGAAAGACCTCCCGGGCTGCCCCCAAATGCCGGTTTGCAAGCACTCCCACTCACTGTTCCCGCCATCCGTGCAAATGCTCCAAGCCCAGGAGAAAAGCCCTTCAGGGTGGTGCTCTCTCCCGGCCCTTGGAAGACCTCCCCGGCTGCCTCCAAAGGCTGGATTTCAAGTACTCCCTCCCGCTGTCCCGCCAGCCGCACACAATGCTCCCAATCACGGGAGAAAAGCGCTTCGGGGTGGTGCTCTCTACGGGCCCTTGGAAGACCTCCCCGTTTGTCTCCAAAGGCCGGTTTGCAAGCACTCATGCCCGCTGTTCCCGCCAGCCGCGCACAATGCTCCCAAGCCTAGGATAAAATCGCTTCGGGGTGGTGCTCTCTCCCGGCCCTTGGAAGACCTCCCCGGCTGCCTCCAAAGGCCGGTTTGCAAGCACTCAATCCCGCTGTTCCCGCCAGCCGCGCACAATGCTCCCAAGCCCGGGAGAAAAGCGCTTCGGGGTGGTGCTCTCTCCCGGCCCTTGGAAGACCTCCCCGGCTGCCTCCAAAGGCTGGTTTTCAAGAACTCCCTCCCGCTGACCCGCCAGCCGCACACAATGCTCCCAAGCCCGGGAGAAAAGCATTTTGAGGTGGTCTCTCTCCGGGCCCTTGGAAGACTCCCCGGCTGCCTCTAAAGGCCGGTTTGCAAGCACTCATGTCCTCTGTTCCCGACAGCCGCGAACAATGCTCCCAATTCCGTGAGAAAAGTGCTTCGGGATGGTGCTCTCTCCGGGCCCTTGGAAGACCTCCCAAGCTGCCTCCAAAGGCCGGTTTGCAAGCACTCCCGCCCGCTGTTCCCGCCAGCCTCGCACAATGCTCCCAAGCCCGGGAGAAAAGCGCTTCGGGGTGGTGTTCTCTCCGTGCCAATGGAGGACCTCCCTGGCTGCCCCCAAAGGCCGGTTTGCAAGCACTCCCACTCGCTGTTCCCGCCAGCCACGCACAATCCTCCAAAACCCCGGAGAAAAGCGCTTCGGGGTGGTGTTCTCTCCGTGCCCATGGAAGACCTCCCGGGGTGCCCCCAAAGGCCGGTTTGGAAGCACTCCGACTCGCTGTTCCCGCCATCCGCGCACAATGCTCCCAAGCCCGGGAGAAAAGCATTTTGGGGTGGTGCTCACACCGGGCCCTGGAAGACCTCCCCGGCTGCCTCCAAAGGACGGTTTTCAAGCACTCCTGCCTGCTGTTCCCGCCACCCGCGCACAATGCTCCCAAGCCCGGGAGAAAAGCGCTTCGGGGTGGTGCTCTCTACAGGCCCTTGGAAGACCTCCCCGGCTGCCTCCAAAGGCCGGTTTGCAAGGACTCCTTCCTGCTGTTCCCGCCATCCGCGCACAATGCTCCCAAGCCCGGGAGAAAAGCATTTTGGGGTGGTGCTCACACCGGGCCCTGGAAGACCTCCCCGGCTGCCTCCAAAGGACGGTTTTCAAGCACTCCTGCCTGCTGTTCCCGCCACCCGCGCAGAATGCTCCCAAGCGCGGGAGAAAAGCGCTTCGGGGTGGTGCTCTCTACAGGCCCTTGGAAGACCTCCCCGGCTGCCTCCAAAGGCCGGTTTGCAAGGACTCCTTCCTGCTGTTCCCGCCAGCCATGCACAATGCTCCCAAGCCCGGGAGAAAAGCATTTTGGGGTGGTGCTCACTCCGGGCCCTTGGAAGACCTCCCCGGCTGCCTCCAATGGCCAGTTTGCAAGCACTCATGTCCGCTGTTCCCACCAGCCGCGCACAATGCTCCCAAGCCCGGGAGAAAAGCTTTTTGGGGTGGTGCTCACACCGGGCCCTGGAAGACCTCCCCAGCTGCCTGCAAAGGCCGGTTTTCAAGCACTCCTGCCTGCTGTTCCCGCCAGCCGCGCACAATGCTCCCAAGCCCGGGAGAAAAGCTTTTTGGGGTGGTGCTCACACCGGGCCCTGGAAGACCTCCCCGGCTGCCTCCAAAGGACGGTTTTCAAGCACTCCTGCCTGCTGTTCCCGCCACCTGCGCACAGTGCTCCCAAGCCCGGGAGAAAAGCGCTTCGGGGTGGTGCTCTCTACAGGCCCTTGGAAGACCTCCCCGGCTGCCTCCAAAGGCCGGTTTGCAAGGACTCCTTCCTGCTGTTCCCGCCAGCCACGCACAATGCTCCCAAGCCCGGGAGAGAAGCATTTTGGGGTGGTGCTCTCTACAGGCCCTTGGAAGACCTCCCCGGCTGCCTCCAGTGGCCAGTTTGCAAGCACTCATGCCCGCTGTTCCCACCAGCCGCGCACAATGCTCCCAAGCCCGGGAGAAAAGCTTTTTGGGGTGGTGCTCACACCGGGCCCTGGAAGACCTCCCCGGCTGCCTGCAAAGGCCGGTTTTCAAGCACTCCTGCCTGCTGTTCCTGCCACCCGCGCACAATACTCCCAAGCCCGGGAGAAAAGCGCTTCGGGGTGGTGCTCTCTACAGGCCCTTGGAAGACCTCCCCCGCTGCCTCCAAAGGCCGGTTTGCAAGGACTCCTTCCTGCTGTTCCCGCCAGCCACGCACAATGCTCCCAAGCCCGGGAGAAAAGTGCTTCGGGGTGGTGATCTCTCCGGGCCCTTGGAAGTCGTCCCCGGCTGCCTCCAAAGGCCGGTTTGCAAGCACTCATGCCCGTTGTTCCCACCAGCCGCGCACAATGCTCCCAAGCCCGGGAGAAAAGCGCTTTGGGGTGGTGATCAGTCCGGCCCTTGGAAGACGTCCCCGGCTGCCTCCAAAGGCCGGTTTGCAAGCACTCATGCCCGCTGTTCCCGCCAGCCGCGCACAATGCTCCCAAGACCGTGAGAAAAGCGCTTCGGGGTGGTGTTCTCTCAGGGACCATGGAGGACCTCCCCGGCTGCCCCCAAAGGCCGGTTTGCAAGCATTCCTACTCGCTGTTCCCGCCAGGCACACACAATGTTCCAAAACCCCGGAGAAAAGCGCTTCGGGGTGGTGGTCTCTCCGGGCCCCTGCCCCTGAGCCTGGGGGCCAGGCAGGGGATCCACAGTCCCAGGCCAAGGCAGAACCACATGCACACGTCTGTTCCTGCCCCCTCCACCGGCAGAGAGCTGGGGGGAGCCAGAGTCTGTCAGGCAGCTGCTGGGCTGGCCGCCTGTGTGGGAAGGGGCAGAGCCGACCTAGGGGCAAGTTGGGCCTCTTCCTCTCCCTGCTGCCCTGAGGCTGCTGGGCCAAAGAGGTCTTGGGCATCCAGCCCCTTGCTGGTCCCTTCCCGCTGACGAGGCCCTCTGAGCTCCAGCACCTTGCAGTGTGGAGACAGCCCCTGCCAGCAACCTCCTCTCCAAAGAGGCCTCAACCGAGGCCTACGCCCAGGGGAAAAGCACCAGCGGGGATGATCCTGGGGAGGCGCACGGACATGTCTGGACCCAGTCCCCGCAGCCTGCCCCTTGGTGGGGCAGTGCCCCCGGAGGCCAGGAAGGTCTGGGCAAGGCTGGCCAGGGGCAGGGGCCCTGCTGGGTCCTGCCCCTGGCCTGTGAGGCCTCTGAGCACAACCGTCCCTCTCCCACTGGAAGACCTCCCCAGCTGCCTCCAAAGTCCTGTTTGCAAACACTCCCGCCCGCTGTTCACGCCAGGCTCGCACAATGCTCCCAAGCCCGGGAGAAAAGCGCTTCGGGGTGGTGCTCTCTCCGGGCCCTTGCCCCTGAGCCTGGGGGCCAGGCAGTGGGTCCACACTCCCAGACCAAGGCAGAACCACATGCACACGTCTGTTCCTGACCCCTGCACCGGCAGAGAGCTCTGGGGAGCCAGAGTCTGTCAGGCAGGTGCTGGGCTGGCCGCCTGTGTGGGAAGGGGCAGAGCCGACCTAGGGGCAAGTTGGGCCTCTTCCTCTCCCTGCTGCCCTGAGGCTGCTGGGCCAAAGAGGTCTTGGGCATCCAGCCCCTTGCTGGTCCCTTCCCTCTGACGAGGCCCTCTGAGCTCCAGCACCTTGCAGTGTGGAGACAGCCCCTGCCAGCAACCTCCTCTCCAAGGAGGCCTCAACCGAGGCCTAGGCCTAGGGGAAAGACACCAGCGGGGATGAGCCTGGGGAGGCGCCCGGGCATGTCTGGACCCAGTCCCCGCAGCCTGCCCCTTGGTGGGGCAGTACCCCCGGAGGCCAGGAAGGTCTGTGCAAGGCTGCCAGGGGCAGGGACAGTGCTGGGTCCTGCCCCTGGCCTGTTGGATGTCTGAGCACAACCGGCACTCTCGCGCTGGAAGACCTCCCCGTCTGCCTCCAAAGGCCGGTTTGCAAGCACTCCCGCCCGCTGTTCCCGCCAGGCACGCACAATGCTCCCAAGCCCGGGAGAAAAGCGCTTCGGGGTGGTGCTCTCTCCGGGCCCTTGCCCCTAAGCCTGCGGGCCAGGCAGGGGGAACACACTCCCAGGCCAAGACAGAACGACATGCACACGTCTGTTCCTGCCCCCTACACCGGCAGAGAGCTCGGGGGAGCCAGAGTCTCTCAGGCAGGTGCTGGGCTGGCCGCCTGTGTGGGAAGGGGCAGAGCCGACCTAGGGGCAAGTTGGGCCTCTTGCTCTCCCTGCTGCCCTGAGGCTGCTGGGCCAAAGACGTCTTGGGCATCCAGCCCTTTGCTGGTCCCTTCCCTCTGACGAGGCCCTCTGAGCTCCAGCACCTTGCAGTGTGGAGACAGCACCTGCCAGCAATCTCCTCTCCAAGGAGGCCTCAACCGAGGCCTAGGAGCAGGGGAAAAGCACCAGCGGGGTTGAGCCTGGGGAGGCGCCCGGGCATGTCTGGACCCAGTCCCCGCAGCCTGCCCCTTGGTGGGGCAGTACCCCCGGAGGCCAGGAAGGTCTGGGAAAGGCTGGCCAGGGTCAGGGGCCCTGCTGGGTCCTGCCCCTGGCCTGTGGGGCCTCTGAGCACAACCGGCCCTCTCCCACTGGAAGACCTCCCCGGCTGCCTCCAAAGTCCTGTTTGCCAACACTCCCACCCGCTGTTCACGCCAGACTTGCACAATGCTCCCAAGCCCGGGAGAAAAGCGCTTCGGGGTGGTGCTCTCTCCGGGCCCTTGCCCCTGAGCCTGGGGGCAAGGCATGGGGAACACACTCCCAGACCAAGGCAGAACCACATGCCCACGTCTGTTCCTGTCCCCTGCACCGGCAGAGAGCTTGGGGGAGCCAGAGTCTGTCAGGCAGCTGCTGGGTTGGCCGCCTGTGTGGGAAGGGGCAGAGCCGCCCTAGGGGCAAGTTGGGCCTCTTGCTCTCCCTGCTGCCCTGAGGCTGCTGGGCCAAAGACGTCTTGGGCATCCAGCCCCTTACTGGTCCCTTCCCTCTGACGAGGCCCTCTGAGCTCCAGCACCTTGCAGTGTGGAGACAGCCCCTGCCAGCAACCTCCTCTCCAAGGAGGCCTCAACCAAGGCCTAGGCCCAGGGGAAAGACACCAGCGGGGATGAGCCAGGGGAGGCGCCCGAGCATGTCTGGACCCAGACCCCGCAGCCTGCCCCTTGGTGGGGCAGTACCCCCGGAGGCCAGGAAGGTCTGGGTAAGGCTGGCCAGGGGCAGGGGTCCTGCTGGGGCCTGCCCCTGGCCTGTGGGGCCTCTGAGCACAACCGGCCCTCTCCCACTGGAAGACCTCCCCGGCTGCCTCCAAAGGCCGGTTTGCAAGCGCTCCCGGCCACTGTTACCAGCAGGCGGGCACAATGCGCCTAAGCCCGGAAGAAAAGCGGTTCAGGGTGGTGCTCTCTCTGGGCCCTTGCCCCTGAGCCTGGGGGAAAGGCAGGGTGTGCACACTAACAGGCCAAGGCAGAACCACATGCACACGTCTGACCTGCCCCCTGCACCGGCAGAGAGCTCGGGGGAGCCAGAGTCTGTCAGGCAGCTGCTGGGCTGGCCGCCTGTGTGGGAAGTGGCAGAGCCGACCTAGGGGCAAGTTGGGCCTCTTGCTCTCCCTGCTGCCCTGAGGCTGCTGGGCCATAGAGGTCTTGAGCATCCAGCCCCTTGCTGGTCCCTTCCCTCTGACGAGGCCCTCTGAGCTCCAGCACCTTGCAGTGTGGAGACAGCCCCTGCCAGCAACCTCCTCTCCAAGGAGGCCTCAACCGAGGCCTAGGCCCAGGGGAAAGGCACCAGCGGGGATGAGCCTGGGGAGGCGCCCGGGCATGTCTGGACCCAGTCCCCGCAGCCTGCCCCTTGGTGGGGCAGTACCCCCGGAGGCCAGGAAGGTCTGGGCAAGGCTGTCCAGGGGCAGGGGCCCTGCTGGGTCCTGCCCCTGGCCTGTGGGGCCTCTGAGCACAACCGGCCCTCTCCCACTGGAAGAACTCCCCGGCTCCCTCCAAAGGCCAGTTTGCCAACACTCCCGCCCGCTGTTCCCGCCAGGCACGCACAATGCTCCCAAGCCCGGGAGAAAAGCGCTTCGGGGTGGTGCTCTCCTCGGGCCCTTGCCCCTGAGCCTGGGGGCCAGGCAGTTGGTCCACACTCCCAGACCAAGGCAGAAGCACATGCACACGTCTGTTCCTGACCCCTGCACCGGCAGAGAGTTCGGGGGAGCCAGAGTCTGTCAGGCAGCTGCTGGGCTGGCCGCCTGTGTGGGAAGGGGCAGAGCCGACCTAGGGGCAAGTTGGGCCTCTTCCTCTCCCTGCTGCCCTGAGGCTGCTGGGCCAAAGAGGTCTTGGGCATCCAGCCCCTTGCTGGTCCCTTCCCTCTGACGAGGCCCTCTGAGCTCCAGCACCTTGCAGTGTGGAGACAGCCCCTGCCAGCAACATCCTCTCCAAGGAGGCCTCAACCGAGGCCTAGGCCCAGGGGAAAGGCACCAGCGGGGATGAGCCTGGGGAGGCGCCCGGGCATGTCTGGACCCAGTCCCCGCAGCCTGCCCCTTGGTTGGGCAGTACCCCCGGAGGCCAGGAAGATCTGGGCAAGGCTGGCCAGGGGCAGGGGCCCTGCTGGGTCCTCCCCATGGCCTGTGGGGCCTCTGAGCACAACCGGCCCTCTCCCACTGGAAGACCTCCCCGGCTGCCTCCAAAGGCCGGTTTGCAAGCACTCCCGCCCACTGTTCCCGCCAGGCGCGCACAATGCTCCCAAGCCCGGGAGAAAAGCGCTTCGGGGTGGTGCTCTCTCCGGGCCCTTGCCCCTGAGCCTGTGGGCAAGGCAGGGGGAACACACTCCCAGACCAAGGCAGAAACACATGCACACGTCTGTTCCTGTCCCCTGCACCGGCAGAGAGCTCGGGGTAGCCAGAGTCTCTCAGGCAGGTGCTGGGCTGGCCGCCTGTGTGGGAAGGGGCAGAGCCGACCTAGGGGCAAGTTGGGCCTCTTGCTCTCCCTGCTGCCCTGAGGCTGCTGGGCCAAAGAGGTCTTGAGCATCCAGCCCCTTGCTGGTCCCTTCCCTCTGACGAGGCCCTCTGAGCTCCAGCACCTTGCAGTGTGGAGACAGACCCTGCCAGCAACCTCCTCTCCAAGGAGGCCTCAACCGAGGCCTAGGCCCAGGGGAAAGGCACCAGCGGGGATGAGCCAGTGGAGGGGCCCGGGCATGTCTGGACCCAGTCCCCACAGCCTGCCCCTTGGTGGGGCAGTACCCCCGGAGGCCAGGAAGGTCTGGGCAAGGCTGGCCAGGGGCAGGGTCCCTGCTGGGTCCTGCCCCTGGCCTGTGGGGCCTCTGAGCACAACCGGCCCTCTCCCACTGGAAGACCTCCCCGGCTGCCTCCAAAGTCCTGTTTGCAAACACTCCCGCCCGCTGTTCACGCCAGGCTCGCACAATGCTCCCAAGCCCGGGAGAAAAGCGCTTCGGGGTGGTGCTCTCTCCGGGCCCTTGCCCCTGAGCCTGGGGGCAAGGCAGGGGGAACACACTCCCAGGCCAAGGCAGAACCACATGCCCACGTCTGTTCCTGTCCCCTGCACTGGCAGAGAGCTTGGGGGAGCCAGAGTCTGTCAGGCAGCTGCTGAGTTGGCCGCCTGTGTGGGAAGGGGCAGAGCCGCCCTAGGGGCAAGTTGGGCCTCTTGCTCTCCCTGCTGCCCTGAGGCTGCTGGGCCAAAGACGTCTTGGGCATCCAGCCCCTTACTGGTCCCTTCCCTCTGACGAGGCCCTCTGAGCTCCAGCACCTTGCAGTGTGGAGACAGCCCCTGCCAGCAACCTCCTCTCCAAGGAGGCCTCAACCGAGGCCTAGGCCGAGGGGAAAGGCACCAGCGGAGATGAGCCTGGGGAGGCGCCCGGGCATGTCTGGACACAGGCCCCGCAGCCTGCCCCTTGGTGGGGCAGTACCCCCGGAGGCCAGGAAGGTCTGGGCAAGGCTGGCCAGGGGCAGGGGCCCTGCTGCGTCCTGCCCCTGGCCTGTGGGGCCTCTGAGCACAACTGGCCCTCTCCCACTGGAAGACCTCCCCGGCTGCCTCCAAAGGCCGGTTTGCAAGCGCTCCCGCCCACTGTTCCCAGCAGGCGTGCACAATGCTCCCAAGCCCGGGAGAAAAGCGCTTCAGGGTGGTGCTCTCTCCGGGCCCTTGCCCCTGAGCCTGGGGGCAAGGCAGGGTGTCCACACTCCCAGGACAAGGCAGAACCACATGCACACGTCTGATCTGCCCCCTGCACCGGCAGAGAGCTCGGGGGAGCCAGAGTCTGTCAGGCAGCTGCTGGGCTGGCCGCCTGTGTGGGAAGGGGCAGAGCCGACCTAGGGGCAAGTTGGGCCTCTTGCTCTCCCTGCTGCCCTGAGGCTGCTGGGCCAAAGAGGTCTTGGGCATCCAGCCCCTTGCTGGTCCCTTCCCTCGGACGAGGCCCTCTGAGCTCCAGCACCTTGCAGTGTGGAGACAGCCCCTGCCAGCAACCTCCTCTCCAAGGAGTCCTCAACCGAGGCCTAGGCCCAGGGGAATGGCACCAGCGGGGTTGAGCCTGGGGAGGCGCCCGGGCATGTCTGGACCCAGTCCCCGCAGCCTGCCCCTTGGTGGGGCAGTACCCCCGGAGGCCAGGAAGGTCTGGGCAAGGCTGCCAGGGGCACGGACACTGCTGGGTCCTGCCCCTGGCCTGTGGGGCGTCTGAGCACAACCGGCACTCTCCCGCTGGAAGACCTCCCCGTCTGCCTCGAAAGGCCGGTTTGCAAGCACTCCCGCCCGCTGTTCCCGCCAGGCACGCACAATGCTCCCAAGCCCGGGAGAAAAGCGCTTCGGGGTGGTGCTCTCACCGGGCCCTTGCCCCTGAGCCTGGGGGCCAGGCAGGGGGAACACACTCCCAGGCCAAGGCAGAACGACATGCACACGTCTGTTCCTGCCCCCTACACCGGCAGAGAGCTCGGGGGAGCCAGAGACTGCCAGGCTGCTGCTGGGCTGGCCGCCTGTGTGGGACGGGGCAGAGCCGACCTAGGGGCAAGTTGGGCCTCTTGCTCTCCCTGCTGCCCTGAGGCTGCTGGGTCAAAGAGGTCTTGGGCATCCAGCCCTTTGCTGGTCCCTTCCCTCTGACGAGGCCCTCTGATCTCCAGCACCTTGCAGTGTGGAGACAGCCCCTGCCAGCAACCTTCTCTCCAAGGAGGCCTCAACCGAGGCCTAGGCCCAGGGGAAAGGCACCAGCGGGGATGAGCCTGGGGAGGCGCCCGGGGATGTCTGGACCCAGTCCCCGCAGCCTGCCCCTTGGTGGGGCAGTACCCCCGGAGGCCAGGAGGTCTGGGCAAGGCTGGCCAGGGTCAGGGGCCCTGCTGGGTCCTGCCCCTGGCCTGTGGGGCCTCTGAGCACAACCGGCCCTCTCCCACTGGAAGACCTCCCCGGCTGCCTCCAAAGTCCTGTTTGCTAACACTCCCACCCGCTGTTCACGCCAGGCTCGCACAATGCTCCCAAGCCCGGGAGAAAAGCGCATTGGGGTGGTTCTCTCTCCGGGCCCTTGCCCCTGAGCCTGGGGGCAAGGCACGGGGAACACACTCCCTGGCCAAGGCAGAACCACATGCCCACGTCTGTTCCTGTCCCCTGCACCGGCAGAGAGCTTGGGGGAGCCAGAGTCTGGCAGGCAGCTGCTGGGTTGGCCGCCTGTGTGGGAAGGGGCAGAGCCGACCTAGGGGCAAGTTGGGCCTCTTGCTCTCCCTGCTGCCCTGAGGCTGCTGGGCCAAAGACGTCTTGGGCATCCAGCCCTTTGCTGGTCCCTTCCCTCTGACGAGGCCCTCTGAGCTCCAGCACCTTGCAGTGTGGAGACAGCCCCTGCCAGCAACCTCCTCTCCAAGGAGGCCTCAACCGAGGCCTAGGCCCAGGGGAAAGGCACCAGCGGGGATGAGCCAGGGGAGGCGCCCGAGCATGTCTGGACCCAGTCCCCGCAGCCTGCCCCTTGGTGGGGCAGTACCCCCGGAGGCCAGGAAGGTCTGGGCAAGGATGGCCAGGGGCAGGGGCCCTGCTGCGTCCTGCCCCTGGCCTGTGGGGCCTCTGAGCACAACCGGCCCTCTCCCACTGGAAGACATCCCCGGCTGCCTCCAAAGGCCGGTTTGCAAGCGCTCCCGCCCACTGTTCCCAGCAGGCGTGCACAATGCTCCCAAGCCCGGGAGAAAAGCGCTTCAGGGTGGTGCTCTCTCCGGGCCCTTGCCCCTGAGCCTGGGGGCAAGGCACGGTGTCCACACTCCCAGGCCAAGTCAGAACCACATGCACACGTCTGTTCCTGCCCCCTGCACCGGCAGAGAGCTCGGGGGAGCCAGAGTCTGTCAGGCAGCTGCTGGGCTGGCCGCCTGTGTGGGAAGTGGCAGAGCCGACCTAGGGGCAAGTTGGGCCTCTTGCCCTCCCTGCTGCCCTGAGGCTGCTTGGCCAAAGAGGTCTTGGGCATCCAACCCCTTGCTGGTCCCTTCCCTCTGACGAGGCCCTCTGAGCTCCAGCACCTTGCAGTGTGGAGACAGCCCCTGCCAGCAACCTCCTCTCCAAGGAGGCCTAAACCGAGGCCTAGGCACAGGGGAAAGGCACCAGCGGGGATGAGCCTGGGGAGGCGCCCGGGCATGTATGGACCCAGTCCCCGCAGCCTGCCCCTTGGTGGGGCAGTACCCCCGGAGGCGAGGAAGGTCTGGGAAAGGCTGGCCAGGGGCAGGGGACCTGCTGGGTCCTGCCCCTGGCCTGTGGGGCCTCTGAGCACAACCGGCCCTCTCCCACTGGAAGACGTCCCCGGCTGCCTCCAAAGGCCGGTTTGCAAGCACTCCCGCCCACTGTTCCAACCAAGGGCGCACAACGCTCCCAAGCCCGGGAGAAAATCGCCTCGGGGTGGTGCTCTCTCCGGGCCCTTTCCCCTGAGCCTGGGGGCCAGGCAGTGGGTCCACACTCCCAGGCCAAGGCAGAACGACATGCACACGTCTGTTCCTGCCCCATGCACCGGCAGAGAGCTCGGGGGAGCCAAAGTCTGTCAGGCAGCTGCTGGGCTGGCCGCCTGTGTGGGAAGGGGCAGAGCCGACCTAGGGGCAAGTTGGGCCTCTTGCTCTCCCTGCTGCCCTGAGGCTGCTGGGTCAAAGAGGTCTTGGGCATCCAGCCCTTTGCTGGTCCCTTCCCTCTGACGAGGCCCTCTGAGCTCCAGCACCTTGCAGTGTGGAGACAGCCCCTGCCAGCAACCTCCTCTCCAAAGAGGCCTCAACCGAGGCCTACGCCCAGGGGAAAAGCACCAGCGGGGATGATCCTGGGGAGGCGCACGGACATGTCTGGACCCAGTCCCCGCAGCCTGCCCCTTGGTGGGGCAGTACCCCCGGAGGCCAGGAAGGTCTGGGCAAGGCTGGCCAGGGGCAGGGGCCCTGCTGGTTCCTGCCCCTGGCCTGTGAGGCCTCTGAGCACAACCGGCCCTCTCCCACTGGAAGACCTCCCCAGCTGCCTCCAAAGTCCCGTTTGCAAACACTCCCGCCCGCTGTTCACGCCAGGCTCGCACAATGCTCCCAAGCCCGGGAGAAAAGCGCTTCGGGGTGGTGCTCTCTCCGGGCCCTTGCCCCTGAGCCTGGGGGCCAGGCAGTGGGTCCACACTCCCAGACCAAGGCAGAACCACATGCACACGTCTGTTCCTGACCCCTGCACCGGCAGAGAGCTCTGGGGAGCCAGAGTCTGTCAGGCAGGTGCTGGGCTGGCCGCCTGTGTGGGAAGGGTTAGAGCCGACCTAGGGGCAAGTTGGGCCTCTTCCTCTCCCTGCTGCCCTGAGGCTGCTGGGCCAAAGAGGTCTTGGGCATCCAGCCCCTTGCTGGTCCCTTCCCTCTGACGAGGCCCTCTGAGCTCCAGCACCTTGCAGTGTGGAGACAGCACCTGCCAGGAATCTCCTCTCCAAGGAGGCCTCAACCGAGGCCTAGGCCCAGGGGAAAAGCACCAGCGGGGATGAGCCTGGGGAGGCGCCCGGGCATGTCTGGACCCAGTCCCCGCAGCCTGCCCCTTGGTGGGGCAGTACCCCTGGAGGCCAGGAAGGTCTGGGCAAGTCTGACCAGGGGCAGGGGACCTGCTGGGTCCTGCCCCTGGCCTGTGGGGCCTCTGAGCACAACCGGCCCTCTCCCACTGGAAGACCTCCCCGGCTGCCTCCAAAGGCCGTTTTGCACGCACTCCCGCCCACTGTTCCCACCAAGTGCGCACAATGCTCCCAAGCCCGGGAGAAAAGCGCTTCGGGGTGGTGCTCTTTCCGGGTCCTTGCCCCTGAGCCTGGGGGCCAGGCAGGGGGAACACACTCCCAGGCCAAGGCAGAACCACATGCACACGTCTGTTCCTGACCCCTGCACCGGCAGAGAGCTCGGGGGAGCCAGAGTCTGTCAGGCAGCTGCTGGGCTGGCCGCCTTTGTGGGAAGGGGCAGAGCCGACCTAGGGGCAAGTTGGGCCTCTTGCTCTCCCTGCTGCCCTGAGGCTGCTGGGCCAAAGAGGTCTTGGACATCCAGCCCTTTGCTTGTCCCTTCCCTCTGACGAGGCCCTCTGAGCTCCAGCACCTTGCAGTGTGGAGACAGCCCCTGCCAGCAACCTCCTCTCCAAGGAGGCCTCAACCGAGACCTAGGCCCAGGGGAAAGGCACCAGCGGGGATGAGCCTGGGGAGGCGCCCGGGCATGTCTGGACCCAGTCCCCGCAGCCTGCCCCTTGGTGGGGCAGTACCCCCGGAGGCCAGGAAGGTCTGGGAAAGGCTGGCCAGGGTCAGGGGACCTACTGGGTCCTGCCCCTGGCCTGTGGGGCCTCTGAGCACAACCGGCCCTCTCCCACTGGAAGACCTCCCCGGCTGCCTCCAAAGTCCTGTTTGCCAACACTCCCACCCGCTGTTCACGCCAGACTTGCACAATGCTCCCAAGCCCGGGAGAAAAGCGCTTCGGGGTGGTGCTCTCTCCGGGCCCTTGCCCCTGAGCCTGGGGGCAAGGCACGGTGTCCACACTCCCAGGCCAAGTCAGAACCACATGCACACGTCTGTTCCTGCCCCCTGCACCGGCAGAGAGCTCGGGGGAGCCAGAGTCTGTCAGGCAGCTGCTGGGCTGGCCGCCTGTGTGGGAAGTGGCAGAGCCGACCTAGGGGCAAGTTGGGCCTCTTGCCCTCCCTGCTGCCCTGAGGCTGCTTGGCCAAAGAGGTCTTGGGCATCCAACCCCTTGCTGGTCCCTTCCCTCTGACGAGGCCCTCTGAGCTCCAGCACCTTGCAGTGTGGAGACAGCCCCTGCCAGCAACCTCCTCTCCAAGGAGGCCTAAACCGAGGCCTAGGCACAGGGGAAAGGCACCAGCGGGGATGAGCCTGGGGAGGCGCCCGGGCATGTATGGACCCAGTCCCCGCAGCCTGCCCCTTGGTGGCGCAGTACCCCCGGAGGCGAGGAAGGTCTCGGAAAGGCTGGCCAGGGGCAGGGGACCTGCTGGGTCCTGCCCCTGGCCTGTGGGGCCTCTGAGCACAACCGGCCCTCTCCCACTGGAAGACGTCCCCGGCTGCCTCCAAAGGCCGGTTTGCAAGCACTCCCGCCCACTGTTCCAACCAAGGGCGCACAACGCTCCCAAGCCCGGGAGAAAATCGCCTCGGGGTGGTGCTCTCTCCGGGCCCTTTCCCCTGAGCCTGGGGGCCAGGCAGGGTGTCCACACTCCCAGGCCAAGGCAGAACGACATGCACACGTCTGTTCCTGCCCCATGCACCGGCAGAGAGCTCGGGGGAGCCAAAGTCTGTCAGGCAGCTGCTGGGCTGGCCGCCTGTGTGGGAAGGGGCAGAGCCGACCTAGGGGCAAGTTGGGCCTCTTGCTCTCCCTGCTGCCCTGAGGCTGCTGGGTCAAAGAGGTCTTGGGCATCCAGCCCTTTGCTGGTCCCTTCCCTCTGACGAGGCCCTCTGAGCTCCAGCACCTTGCAGTGTGGAGACAGCCCCTGCCAGCAACCTCCTCTCCAAAGAGGCCTGAACCGAGGCCTACGCCCAGGGGAAAAGCACCAGTGGGGATGATCCTGGGGAGGCGCACGGACATGTCTGGACCCAGTCCCCGCAGCCTGCCCCTTGGTGGGGCAGTACCCCCGGAGGCCAGGAAGGTCTGGGCAAGGCTGGCCAGGGGCAGGGGCCCTGCTGGGTCCTGCCCCTGGCCTGTGAGGCCTCTGAGCACAACTGGCCCTCTCCCACTGGAAGACCTCCCCAGCTGCCTCCAAAGTCCTGTTTGCAAACACTCCCGCCCGCTGTTCACGCCAGGCTCGCACAATGCTCCCAAGCCCGGGAGAAAAGCGCTTCGGGGTGGTGCTCTCTCCGGGCCCTTGCCCCTGAGCCTGGGGGCCAGGCAGTGGGTCCACACTCCCAGACCAAGGCAGAACCACATGCACACGTCTGTTCCTGACCCCTGCACCGGCAGAGAGCTCTGGGGAGCCAGAGTCTGTCAGGCAGGTGCTGGGCTGGCCGCCTGTGTGGGAAGGGTTAGAGCCGACCTAGGGGCAAGTTGGGCCTCTTCCTCTCCCTGCTGCCCTGAGGCTGCTGGGCCAAAGAGGTCTTGGGCATCCAGCCCCTTGCTGGTCCCTTCCCTCTGACGAGGCCCTCTGAGCTCCAGCACCTTGCAGTGTGGAGACAGCCCCTGCCAGCAACCTCCTCTCCAATGAGGCCTCAACCGAGGCCTAGGCCTAGGGGAAAGACACCAGCGGGGATGAGCCTGGGGAGGCGCCCGGGCATGTCTGGACCCAGTCCCCGCAGCCTGCCCCTTGGTGGGGCAGTACCCCCGGAGGCCATGAAGGTCTGTGCAAGGCTGCCAGGGGCAGGGACAGTGCTGGGTCCTGCCCCTGGCCTGTTGGACGTCTGAGCACAACCGGCACTCTCGCGCTGGAAGACCTCCCCGTCTGCCTCCAAAGGCCGGTTTGCAAGCACTCCCGCCCGCTGTTCCCGCCAGGCACGCACAATGCTCCCAAGCCCGGGAGAAAAGCGCTTCGGGGTGGTGCTCTCTCCGGGCCCTTGCCCCTAAGCCTGCGGGCCAGGCAGGGGGAACACACTCCCAGGCCAAGACAGAACGACATGAACACGTCTGTTCCTGCCCCTTATACCGGCAGAGAGCTCGGGGGAGCCAGAGTCTCTCAGGCAGGTGCTGGGCTGGCCGCCTGTGTGGGAAGGGGCAGAGCCGACCTAGGGGCAAGTTGGGCCTCTTGCTCTCCCTGCTGCCCTGAGGCTGCTGGGCCAAAGACGTCTTGGGCATCCAGCCCTTTGCTGGTCCCTTCCCTCTGACGAGGCCCTCTGAGCTCCAGCACCTTGCAGTGTGGAGACAGCACCTGCCAGCAATCTCCTCTCCAAGGAGGCCTCAACCGAGGCCTAGGCCCAGGGGAAAAGCACCAGCGGGGATGAGCCTGGGGAGGCGCCCGGGCATGTCTGGACCCAGTCCCCGCAGCCTGCCCCTTGGTGGGGCAGTACCCCTGGAGGCCAGGAAGGTCTGGGCAAGTCTGACCAGGGGCAGGGGACCTGCTGGGTCCTGCCCCTGGCCTGTGGGGCCTCTGAGCACAACCGGCCCTCTCCCACTGGAAGACCTCCCCGGCTGCCTCCAAAGGCCGTTTTGCACGCACTCCCGCCCACAGTTCCCACCAAGTGCGCACAATGCTCCCAAGCCCGGGAGAAAAGCGCTTCGGGGTGGTGCTCTTTCCGGGTCCTTGCCCCTGAGCCTGGGGGCCAGGCAGGGGGAACACACTCCCAGGCCAAGTCAGAACCACATGCACACGTCTGTTCCTGACCCCTGCACCGGCAGAGAGCTCGGGGGAGCCAGAGTCTGTCAGGCAGCTGCTGGGCTGGCCGCCTTTGTGGGAAGGGGCAGAGCCGACCTAGGGGCAAGTTGGGCCTCTTGCTCTCCCTGCTGCCCTGAGGCTGCTGGGCCAAAGAGGTCTTGGACATCCAGCCCTTTGCTTGTCCCTTCCCTCTGACGAGGCCCTCTGAGCTCCAGCACCTTGCAGTGTGGAGACAGCCCCTGCCAGCAACCTCCTCTCCAAGGAGGCCTCAACCGAGACCTAGGACCAGGGGAAAGGCACCAGCGGGGATGAGCTTGGGGAGGCGCCCGGGCATGTCTGGACCCAGTCCCCGCAGCCTGCCCCTTGGTGGGGCAGTACCCCCGGAGGCCAGGAAGGTCTGGGAAAGGCTGGCCAGGGGCAGGGGACCTACTGGGTCCTGCCCCTGGCCTGTGGGGCCTCTGAGCACAACCGGCCCTCTCCCACTGGAAGACCTCCCCGGCTGCCTCCAAAGTCCTGTTTGCCAACACTCCCACCCGCTGTTCACGCCAGACTTGCACAATGCTCCCAAGCCCGGGAGAAAAGCGCTTCGGGGTGGTGCTCTCTCCGGGCCCTTGCCCCTGAGCCTGGGGGCAAGGCATGGGGAACACACTCCCAGGCCAAGGCAGAACCACATGCCCACGTCTGTTCCTGTCCCCTGCACCGGCAGAGAGCTTGGGGGAGCCAGAGTCTGTCAGGCAGCTGCTGGGTTGGCCGCCTGTGTGGGAAGGGGCAGAGCCGCCCTAGGGGCAAGTTGGGCTTCTTGCTCTCCCTGCTGCCCTGAGGCTGCTGGGCCAAAGACGTCTTGGGCATCCAGCCCCTTACTGGTCCCTTCCCTCTGACGAGGCCCTCTGAGCTCCAGCACCTTGCAGTGTGGAGACAGCCCCTGCCAGCAACCTCCTCTCCAAGGAGGCCTCAACCGAGGCCTAGGCCCAGGGGAAAGGCACCAGCGGGGATGAGCCAGGGGAGGCGCCCGAGCATGTCTGGACCCAGTCCCCGCAGCCTGCCCCTTGGTGGGGCAGTACCCCCGGAGGCCAGGAAGGTCTGGGTAAGGCTGGCCAGGGGCAGGGGCCCTGCTGGATCCTGCCCCTGGCCTGTGGGGCCTCTGAGCACAACCGGCCCTCTCCCACTGGAAGACCTCCCCGGCTGCCTCCAAAGGCCGGTTTGCAAGCGCTCCCGGCCACTGTTACCAGCAGGCGGGCACAATGCGCCTAAGCCCGGAAGAAAAGCGCTTCAGGGTGGTGCTCTCTCTGGGCCCTTGCCCCTGAGCCTGGGGGCAAGGCAGGGTGTCCACACTCCCAGGCCAAGGCAGAACCACATGCACACGTCTGATCTGCCCCCTGCACCGGCAGAGAGCTCGGGGGAGCCAGAGTCTGTCAGGCAGCTGCTGGGCTGGCCGCCTGTGTGGGAAGTGGCAGAGCCGACCTAGGGGCAAGTTGGGCCTCTTGCTCTCCCTGCTGCCCTGAGGCTGCTGGGCCATAGAGGTCTTGGGCATCCAGCCCCTTGCTGGTCCCTTCCCTCTGACGAGGCCCTCTGAGCTCCAGCACCTTGCAGTGTGGAGACAGCCCCTGCCAGCAACCTCCTCTCCAAGGAGGCCTCAACCGAGGCCTAGGCACAGGGGAAAGGCACCAGCGGGGATGAGCCTGGGGAGGCGCCCGGGCATGTCTGGACCCAGTCCCCGCAGCCTGCCCCTTGGTGGGGCAGTACCCCCGGAGGCCAGGAAGGTCTGGGCAAGGCTGGCCAGGGGCAGGGGCCCTGCTGCGTCCTGCCCCTGGCCTGTGGGGCCTCTGAGCACAACCGGCCCTCTCCCACTGGAAGAACTCCCCGGCTCCCTCCAAAGGCCAGTTTGCCAACACTCCCGCCCGCTGTTCCCGCCAGGCACGCACAATGCTCCCAAGCCCGGGAGAAAAGCGCTTCGGGGTGGTGCTCTCCTCGGGCCCTTGCCCCTGAGCCTGGGGTCCAGGCAGTTGGTCCACACTCCCAGACCAAGGCAGAACCACATGCACACGTCTGTTCCTGACCCCTGCACCGGCAGAGAGTTCGGGGGAGCCAGAGTCTGTCAGGCAGCTGCTGGGCTGGCCGCCTGTGTGGGAAGGGGCAGAGCCGACCTAGGGGCAAGTTGGGCCTCTTCCTCTCCCTGCTGCCCTGAGGCTGCTGGGCCAAAGAGGTCTTGGGCATCCAGCCCCTTGCTGGTCCCTTCCCTCTGACGAGGCCCTCTTAGCTCCAGCACCTTGCAGTGTGGAGACAGCCCCTGCCAGCAACATCCTCTCCAAGGAGGCCTCAACCGAGGCCTAGGCCCAGGGGAAAGGCACCAGCGGGGATGAGCCTGGGGAGGCGCCCGGGCATGTCTGGACCCAGTCCCCGCAGCCTGCCCCTTGGTGGGGCAATACCCCCGGAGGCCAGGAAGATCTGGGCAAGGCTGGCCAGGGGCAGGGGCCCTGCTGTGTCCTCCCCATGGCCTGTGGGGCCTCTGAGCACAACCGGCCCTCTCCCACTGGAAGACCTCCCCGGCTGCCTCCAAAGGCCGGTTTGCAAGCACTCCCGCCCACTGTTCCCGCCAGGCGCGCACAATGCTCCCAAGCCCGGGAGAAAAGCGCTTCGGGGTGGTGCTCTCTCCGGGCCCTTGCCCCTGAGCCTGTGGGCAAGGCAGGGGGAACACACTCCCAGACGAAGGCAGAAACACATGCACACGTCTGTTCCTGTCCCCTGCACCGGCAGAGAGCTCGGGGGAGCCAGAGTCTGTCAGGCAGCTGCTGGGCTGGCCGCCTGTGTGGGAAGGGGCAGAGCCGACCTAGGGGCAAGTTGGGCCTCTTGCTCTCCCTGCTGCCCTGAGGCTGCTGGGCCAAAGAGGTCTTGAGCATCCAGCCCCTTGCTGGTCCCTTCCCTCTGACGAGGCCCTCTGAGCTCCAGCACCTTGCAGTGTTGAGACAGACCCTGCCAGCAACCTCCTCTCCAAGGAGGCCTCAACCGAGGCCTAGGCCCAGGGGAAAGGCACCAGCGGGGATGAGCCAGTGGAGGGGCCCGGGCATGTCTGGACCCAGTCCCCGCAGCCTGCCCCTTGGTGGGGCAGTACCCCCGGAGGCCAGGAAGGTCTGGGCAAGGCTGGCCAGGGGCAGGGTCCCTGCTGGGTCCTGCCCCTGGCCTGTGGGGCCTCTGAGCACAACCGGCCCTCTCCCACTGGAAGACCTCCCCGGCTGCCTTCAAAGGCGGGTTTGCCAACACTCCCGCCCACTGTTCCCGCCAGGCACACACAACGCTCCCAAGGCCAGGAGAAAAGCGCTTCGGGGTGTTGCTCTCTCCGGGCCCTTGCCCCAGAGCCTGGGGTCCAGGCAGTGGGTCCACACTCCCAGACCAAGGCAGAACCACATGCACACGTCTGTTCCTGACCCCTGAACCGGCAGAGAGCTCGGGGGAGCCAGAGTCTATCAGGCAGCTGCTGGGTTGGCTGCCTGTGTGGGAAGGGGCAGAGCCGACCTAGGGGCAAGTTGGGCCTCTTGCTCTCCCTGCTGCCCTGAGGCTGCTGGGCCAAAGAGGTCTTGGGCATCCAGCCCCTTGCTGGTCCCTTCCCGCTGACGAGGCCCTCTGAGCTCCAGCACCTTGCAGTGTGGAGACAGCCCCTGCCAGCAACCTCCTCTCCAAGGAGGCATCAACCGAGGCCTATGCCCAGGGGAAAGGCACCAGCGGGGATGAGCCTGGGGAGGCGCCCAGGCATGTCTGAACCCAGTCCCCGCAGCCTGCCCCTTGGTGGGGCAGTAACCCCGGAGGCCAGGAAGGTCTGGGCAAGGCTGGCCAGGGGCAGGGGACCTGCTGGGTCCTGCCCCTGGCCTGTGAGGCCTCTGAGCACAACCGGCCCTCTCCCACTGGAAGACCTCCACGGCTGCCTCCAAAGTCCTGTTTACAAACACTCCCGCCCGCTGTTCACGCCAGGCTCGCACAATGCTCCCAAGCCCGGGAGAAAAGCGCTTCGGGGTGGTGCTCTCTCCGGGCCCTTGCCCCTGAGCCTGGGGGCAAGGCAGGGGGAACACACTCCCAGGCCAAGGCAGAACCACATGCCCACGTCTGTTCCTGTCCCCTGCACCGGCAGAGAGCTTGGGGGAGCCAGAGTCTGTCAGGCAGCTGCTGAGTTGGCCGCCTGTGTGGGAAGGGGCAGAGCCGCCCTAGGGGCAAGTTGGGCCTCTTGCTCTCCCTGCTGCCCTGAGGCTGCTGGGCCAAAGACGTCTTGGGCATCCAGCCCCTTACTGGTCCCTTCCCTCTGACGAGGCCCTCTGAGCTCCAGCACCTTGCAGTGTGGAGACAGCCCCTGCCAGCAACCTCCTCTCCAAGGAGGCCTCAACCGAGGCCTAGGCCCAGGGGAAAGGCACCAGCGGGGATGAGCCTGGGGAGGCGCCCGGGCATGTCTGGACACAGGCCCCGCAGCCTGCCCCTTGGTGGGGCAGTACCCCCGGAGGCCGGGAAGGTCTGGGCAAGGCTGGCCAGGGGCAGGGGCCCTGCTGCGTCCTGCCCCTGGCCTGTGGGTCCTCTGAGCACAACCGGCCCTCTCCCACTGGAAGACCTCCCCGGCTGCCTCCAAAGGCCGGTTTGCAAGCGCTCCCGCCCACTGTTCCCAGCAGGCGTGCACAATGCTCCCAAGCCCGGGAGAAAAGCGCTTCAGGGTGGTGCTCTCTCCGGGCCCTTGCCCCTGAGCCTGGGGGCAAGGCAGGGTGTCCACACTCCCAGGACAAGGCAGAACCACATGCACACGTCTGATCTGCCCCCTGCACCGGCAGAGAGCTCGGGGGAGCCAGAGTCTGTCAGGCAGCTGCTGGGCTTGCCGCCTGTGTGGGAAGGGGCAGAGCCGACCTAGGGGCAAGTTGGGCCTCTTGCTCTCCCTGCTGCCCTGAGGCTCCTGGGCCAAAGAGGTCTTGGGCATCCAGCCCCTTGCTGGTCCCTTCCCTCTGACGAGGCCCTCTGAGCTCCAGCACCTTGCAGTGTGGAGACAGCCCCTGCCAGCAACCTCCTCTCCAAGGAGTCCTCAACCGAGGCCTAGGCCCAGGGGAAAGGCACCAGCGGGGATGAGCCTGGGGAGGCGTCCGGGCATGTCTGGACCCAGTCCCCGCAGCCTGCCCCTTGGTGGGGCAGTACCCCCGGAGGCCAGGAAGGTCTGGGCAAGGCTGCCAGGGGCAGGGACACTGCTGGGTCCTGCCCCTGGCCTGTGGGGCGTCTGAGCACAACCGGCACTCTCCCGCTGGAAGACCTCCCCGTCTGCCTCGAAAGGCCGGTTTGCAAGCACTCCCGCCCGCTGTTCCCGCCAGGCACGCACAATGCTCCCAAGCCCGGGAGAAAAGCGCTTCGGGGTGTTGCTCTCACCGGGCCCTTGCCCCTGAGCCTGGGGGCCAGGCAGGGGGAACACACTCCCAGGCCAAGGCAGAACGACATGCACACGTCTGTTCCTGCCCCCTACACCGGCAGAGAGCTCGGGGGAGCCAGAGACTGCCAGGCTGCTGCTGGGCTGGCCGCCTGTGTGGGACGGGGCAGAGCCGACCTAGGGGCAAGTTGGGCCTCTTGCTCTCCCTGCTGCCCTGAGGCTGCTGGGTCAAAGAGGTCTTGGGCATCCAGCCCTTTGCTGGTCCCTTCCCTCTGACGAGGCCCTCTGATCTCCAGCACCTTGCAGTGTGGAGACAGCCCCTGCCAGCAACCTCCTCTCCAAGGAGGCCTCAACCGAGGCCTAGGCCCAGGGGAAAGGCACCAGCGGGGATGAGCCTGGGGAGGCGCCCGGGCATGTCTGGACCCAGTCCACGCAGCCTGCCCCTTGGTGGGGCAGTACCCCCGGAAGCCAGGAAGGTCTGGGCAAGGCTGGCCACGGGCAGGGGCCCTGCTGGGTCCTGCCCCTGGCCTGTGGGGCCTCTGAGCACAACCGGCCCTCTCCCACTGGAAGACGTCCCCGGCTGCCTCCAAAGGCCGGTTTGCAAGCACTCCCGCCCACTGTTCCAACCAAGGGCGCACAACGCTCCCAAGCCCGGGAGAAAATCGCCTCGGGGTGGTGCTCTCTCCGGGCCCTTTCCCCTGAGCCTGTGGGCCAGGCAGGGTGTCCACACTCCCAGGCCAAGGCAGAACGACATGCACACGTCTGTTCCTGCCCCATGCACCGGCAGAGAGCTCGGGGGAGCCAAAGTCTGTCAGGCAGCTGCTGGGCTGGCCGCCTGTGTGGGAAGGGGCAGAGCCGACCTAGGGGCAAGTTGGGCCTCTTGCTCTCCCTGATGCCCTGAGGCTGCTGGGTCAAAGAGATCTTGGGCATCCAGCCCCTTGCTTGTCCCTTCCCTCTGACGAGGCCCTCTGAGCTCCAGCACCTTGCAGTGTGTAGACAGCCCCTGCCAGCAACCTCCTCTCCAAGGAGGCCTCAACCGAGGCCTAGGCCCAGGGGAAAGGCACCAGCGGGGATGAGCCTGGGGAGGCGCCCGGGCATGTCTGGACCCAGTCCACGCAGCCTGCCCCTTGGTGGGGCAGTACCCCCGGAAGCCAGGAAGGTCTGGGCAAGGCTGGCCACGGGCAGGGGCCCTGCTGGGTCCTGCCCCTGGCCTGTGGGGCCTCTGAGCACAACCGGCCCTCTCCCACTGGAAGACTTCCCCGGCTGCCTCCAAAGGCCGGTTTGCCAACACTCCCGCCCGCTGTTCCCGCCAGGCACGCACAATTCTCCCAAGCCCGGGAGAAAAGCGCTTCGGGGTGGTGCTCTCTCCGGGCCCTTGCCCCTGAGCCTGGGGGCAAGGCATGGGGAACACACTCCCAGGCCAAGGCAGAACCACATGCCCACGTCTGTTCCTGTCTCCTGCACCGGCAGAGAGCTTGGGGGAGCCAGAGTCTGTCAGGCAGCTGCTGGGTTGGCCGCCTGTGTGGGAAGGGGCAGAGCCGCCCTAGGGGCAAGTTGGGCCTCTTGCTCTCCCTTCTGCCCTGAGGCTGCTGGGCCAAAGACGTCTTGGGCATCCAGCCCCTTACTGGTCCCTTCCCTCTGACGAGGCCCTCTGAGCTCCAGCACCTTGCAGTGTGGAGACAGCCCCTGCCAGCAACCTCCTCTCCAAGGAGGCCTCAACCGAGGCCTAGGCCCAGGGGAAAGGCACCAGCGGGGATGAGCCTGGGGAGGCGCCCGGCCATGTCTGGACCCAGTCCCCGCAGCCTGCCCCTTGGTGGGGCAGTACCCCCGGAGGCCAGGAAGGTCTGGGCAAGGCTGCCAGAGGCAGGGACACTGCTGGGTCCTGCCCCTGGCCTGTGGGGCCTCTGAGAACAACTGGCACTCTCCCACTGGAAGACCTCCCCGGCTGCCTCCAAAGGCTGGTTTGCAAGCACTCAATCCCGCTGTTCACGCCAGCTGCGCACAATGCTCCCAAGCCCGGGAGAAAAGCATTTTCGGGTGGTGCTCACTCCGGGCTTTGGAAGACCTCCCCGGCTGCCTCCAAGGCCGGTTTGCAAGCACTTCTGCCTGCTGTTCCCGCCACCCGCGCACAATGCTCCCAAGCCTGGGAGAAAAGCGTTTCGGGGTGGTGTTCTCTCTGGGCCCAAGAAAGACCTCCCGGGCTGCCCCCAAATGCCGGTTTGCAAGCACTCCCACTCGCTGTTCCCGCCATCCGTGCAAATGCTCCAAGCCCAGGAGAAAAGCCCTTCAGGGTGGTGCTCTCTCCCGGCCCTTGGAAGACCTCCCCGGCTGCCTCCAAAGGCTGGATTTCAAGTACTCCCTCCCGCTGTCCCGCCAGCTGCACACAATGCTCCCAATCACGGGAGAAAAGCGCTTCGGGGTGGTGCTCTCTACGGGCCCTTGGAAGACCTCCCCGTTTGTCTCCAAAGGCCGGTTTGCAAGCACTCATGCCCGCTGTTCCCGTCAGCCGCGCACAATGCTCCCAAGCCTAGGAGAAAAGCGCTTCGGGGTGGTGCTCTCTCCCGGCCCTTGGAAGACCTCCCCGGCTGCCTCCAAAGGCCGGTTTGCAAGCACTCAATCCCGCTGTTCCCGCCAGCCGCGCACAATGCTCCCAAGCCCGGGAGAAAAGCGCTTCGGGGTGGTGCTCTCTCCTGGCCCTTGGAAGACCTCCCCGGCTGCCTCCAAAGGCTGGTTTTCGAGAACTCCCTCCCGCTGACCCGCCAGCCGCACACAATGCTCCCAAGCCCGGGAGAAAAGCATTTTGGGGTGGTCTCTCTCCGGGCCCTTGGAAGACTCCCCGGCTGCCTCTAAAGGCCGGTTTGCAAGCACTCATGTCCTCTGTTCCCGACAGCCGCGAACAATGCTCCCAATTCCGTGAGAAAAGTGCTTCGGGATGGTGCTCTCTCCGGGCCCTTGGAAGACCTCCCAAGCTGCCTCCAAAGGCCGGTTTGCAAGCACTCCCGCCCGCTGTTCCCGCCAGCCTCGCACAATGCTCCCAAGCCCGGGAGAAAAGCGCTTCGGGGTGGTGTTCTCTCCGTGCCAATGGAGGACCTCCCTGGCTGCCCCCAAAGGCCGGTTTGCAAGCACTCCCACTCGCTGTTCCCGCCAGCCACGCACAATCCTCCAAAACCCCGGAGAAAAGCGCTTCGGGGTGGTGTTCTCTCCGTGCCCATGGAAGACCTCCCGGGGTGCCCCCAAAGGCCGGTTTGGAAGCACTCCGACTCGCTGTTCCCGCCATCCGCGCACAATGCTCCCAAGCCCGGGAGAAAAGCATTTTGGGGTGGTGCTCACACCGGGCCCTGGAAGACCTCCCCGGCTGCCTCCAAAGGACGGTTTTCAAGCACTCCTGCCTGCTGTTCCCGCCACCCGCGCACAATGCTCCCAAGCCCGGGAGAAAAGCGCTTCGGGGTGGTGCTCTCTACAGGCCCTTGGAAGACCTCCCCGGCTGCCTCCAAAGGCCGGTTTGCAAGGACTCCTTCCTGCTGTTCCCGCCATCCGCGCACAATGCTCCCAAGCCCGGGAGAAAAGCATTTTGGGGTGGTGCTCACACCGGGCCCTGGAAGACCTCCCCGGCTGCCTCCAAAGGACGGTTTTCAAGCACTCCTGCCTGCTGTTCCCGCCACCCGCGCAGAATGCTCCCAAGCGCGGGAGAAAAGCGCTTCGGGGTGGTGCTCTCTACAGGCCCTTGGAAGACCTCCCCGGCTGCCTCCAAAGGCCGGTTTGCAAGGACTCCTTCCTGCTGTTCCCGCCAGCCACGCACAATGCTCCCAAGCCCGGGAGAAAAGCATTTTGGGGTGGTGCCCACTCCGGGCCCTTGGAAGACCTCCCCGGCTGCCTCCAATGGCCGGTTTGCAAGCACTCATGTCCGCTGTTCCCACCAGCCGCGCACAATGCTCCCAAGCCCGGGAGAAAAGCTTTTTGGGGTGGTGCTCACACCGGGCCCTGGAAGACCTCCCCGGCTGCCTGCAAAGGCCGGTTTTCAAGCACTCCTGCCTGCTGTTCCCGCCACCTGCGCACAATGCTCCTAAGCCCGGGAGAAAAGCGCTTCGGGGTGGTGCTCTCTACAGGCCCTTGGAAGACCTCCCCGGCTGCCTCCAAAGGCCGGTTTGCAAGGACTCCTTCCTGCTGTTCCCGCCAGCCACGCACAAAGCTCCCAAGCCCGGGAGAGAAGCATTTTGGGGTGGTGCTCTCTACAGGCCCTTGGAAGACCTCCCCGGCTGCCTCCAGTGGCCAGTTTGCAAGCACTCATGCCCGCTGTTCCCACCAGCCGCGCACAATGCTCCCAAGCCCGGGAGAAAAGTGCTTCGGGGTGGTGATCTCTCCGGGCCCTTGGAAGTCGTCCCCGGCTGCCTCCAAAGGCCGGTTTGCAAGCACTCATGCCCGTTGTTCCCACCAGCCGCGCACAATGCTCCCAAGCCCGGGAGAAAAGCATTTTGGGGTGGTGCTCACTCCGGGCCCTTGGAAGACCTCCCCGGCTGCCTCCAAAGGCCAGTTTGCAAGCAGTCCTGCCTGCTGTTCCCGCCAGCCGCGCACAATGCTCCCAAGCCCGGGAGAAAAGCGCTTCGGGGTGGTGCTCTCTCCGGGCCCTTGGAAGACGTCCCCGGCTGCCTCCAAAGGCCGGTTTGCAAGCACTCATGCCCGTTGTTCCCACCAGCCACGCACAATGCTCCCAAGCCCGGGAGAAAAGCATTTTGGGGTGGTGCTCACTCCGGGCCCTTGGAAGACCTCCCCGGCTGCCTCCAAAGGCCAGTTTGCAAGCAGTCCTGCCTGCTGTTCCCGCCAGCCGCGCACAATGTTCCCAAGCCCGGGAGAAAAGCGCTTCGGGGTGGTGCTCTCTCCGGGCACTTTCAAGACCTCCCCGGCTGCCCCCAAAGGCCGGTTTGTAAGTACTCATTCCCGCTGCTTCCGCCAGCCACGCACAATGCTCCCAAGCCCGGGAGAAAAGCATTTTGGGGTGGTGCTCTCTCCGGGCCCTTGGAAGACCTCCCGGGCTGCCTCCAAAGGCCGGTTTGCAAGCATTCATGTCCGTTGTTCCCGACAGCCGCGCACAATGCTCCCAAGCCCGAGAGAAAAGCATTTTGGGGTGGTGATCAGTCCGGCCCTTGGAAGACCTCCCCGGCTGCCTCCAAAGGACAGTTTGCAAGCACTCATGCCCGCTGTTCCCGCCAGCCACGCACAATGCTCCCAAGACCGTGAGAAAAGCGCTTCGGGGTGGTGTTCTCTCAGGGACCATGGAGGACCTCACCGGCTGCCCCCAAAGGCCGGTTTGCAAGCATTCCCACTCGCTGTTCCCGCCAGGCACACACAATGTTCCAAAACCCCGGAGAAAAGCGCTTCGGGGTGGTGCTCTCTCCGCGCCCTTGGAAGACTTCTCTGGCTGCCGCCAAATGCCGGTTTGCAAGAATTCCCTCCCGCTGTCCCACCAGCCGCACACAATGCTCCAAAACCCGAGAGAAAAGCGCTTCGAGGTGGTGCTCTCTCCGGGCCCTTGGAAGACCTCCCCGGCTGCCTCCAAAGGCCGGTTTTCAAGCACTCCTGCCTGCTGTTCCCGCCACGCGCGCACAATGCTCCCAAGCCCGGAAGAAAAGCATTTTGGGGTAGTGTTCTCTCCGGGCGCTTGGAAGACCTCCCGGGCGGCCTCCAAAGGCCGGTTTGCAAGCACTCATGTCCGCTGTTCCCGACAGACGCACACAATGCTCCCAAGCCCGGGAGAAAAGCATTTTGGGGTGGTGATCAGTCCGGGCCCTTGGAAGACCTCCCCGGCTGCCTCCAAAGGACAGTTTGCAAGAACTCATGCCCGCTGTTCCCGCCAGGCACGCACAATGCTCCCAAGCCCGGGAGAAAAGCGCTTCGGGGTGGTGCTCTCACCGGTCCCTTGCCCCTGAGCCTGGGGGCAATGCAGGGGGAACACACTCCCAGGCCAAGGCAGAACCACATGCAAACGTCTGTTCCTGGTCCCTGCACCGGCAGAGAGCTCGGGGGAGCCAGAGTATGCCAGGCAGCTGCTGGGTTGGCGGCCTGTGTGGAAAGGGGCAGAGCCGACCTAGGGGCAAGTTGGGCCTCTTGCTCTCCCTGCTGCCCTGAGGCTGCTGGGCCAAAGAGGTCTTGGGCATCCAGCCCCTTGCTGGTCCCTTCCCTCTGATGAGGCCCTCTGAGCTCCAGCACCTTGCAGTGTGGAGACAGCCCCTGCCAGCAACCTCCTCTCCAAGGCGGCCTCAACCGAGGCCTAGGCCCAGGGGAAAGGCACCAGCGGGGATGAGCCTGGGGAGGCGCCCGGGCATGTCTGGACCCAGTCCCCGCAGCCTGCCCCTTGGTGGGGCAGTACCCCCGGAAGCCAGGAAGGTCTGGGCAAGGCTGGCCACGGGCAGGGGCCCTGCTGGGTCCTGCCCCTGGCCTGTGGGGCCTCTGAGCACAACCGGCCCTCTCCCACTGGAAGACGTCCCCGGCTGCCTCCAAAGGCCGGTTTGCAAGCACTCCCGCCCACTGTTCCAACCAAGGGCGCACAACGCTCCCAAGCCCGGGAGAAAATCGCCTCGGGGTGGTGCTCTCTCCGGGCCCTTTCCCCTGAGCCTGTGGCCCAGGCAGGGTGTCCACACTCCCAGGCCAAGGCAGAACGACATGCACACGTCTGTTCCTGCCCCATGCACCGGCAGAGAGCTCGGGGGAGCCAAAGTCTGTCAGGCAGCTGCTGGGCTGGCCGCCTGTGTGGGAAGGGGCAGAGCCGACCTAGGGGCAAGTTGGGCCTCTTGCTCTCCCTGATGCCCTGAGGCTGCTGGGTCAAAGAGATCTTGGGCATCCAGCCCCTTGCTTGTCCCTTCCCTCTGACGAGGCCCTCTGAGCTCCAGCACCTTGCAGTGTGGAGACAGCCCCTGCCAGCAACCTCCTCTCCAAGGAGGCCTCAACCGAGGCCTAGGCCCAGGGGAAAGGCACCAGCGGGGATGAGCCTGGGGAGGCGCCCGGGCATGTCTGGACCCAGTCCACGCAGCCTGCCCCTTGGTGGGGCAGTACCCCCGGAAGCCAGGAAGGTCTGGGCAAGGCTGGCCACGGGCAGGGGCCCTGCTGGGTCCTGCCCCTGGCCTGTGGGGCCTCTGAGCACAACCGGCCCTCTCCCACTGGAAGACTTCCCCGGCTGCCTCCAAAGGCCAGTTTGCCAACACTCCCGCCCGCTGTTCCCGCCAGGCACGCACAATTCTCCCAAGCCCGGGAGAAAAGCGCTTCGGGGTGGTGCTCTCTCCGGGCCCTTGCCCCTGAGCCTGGGGGCAAGGCATGGGGAACACACTCCCAGGCCAAGGCAGAACCACATGCCCACGTCTGTTCCTGTCTCCTGCACCGGCAGAGAGCTTGGGGGAGCCAGAGTCTGTCAGGCAGCTGCTGGGTTGGCCGCCTGTGTGGGAAGGGGCAGAGCCGCCCTAGGGGCAAGTTGGGCCTCTTGCTCTCCCTGCTGCCCTGAGGCTGCTGGGCCAAAGACGTCTTGGGCATCCAGCCCCTTACTGGTCCCTTCCCTCTGACGAGGCCCTCTGAGCTCCAGCACCTTGCAGTGTGGAGACAGCCCCTGCCAGCAACCTCCTCTCCAAGGAGGCCTCAACCGAGGCCTAGGCCCAGGGGAAAGGCACCAGCGGGGATGAGCCTGGGGAGGCGCCCGGCCATGTCTGGACCCAGTCCCCGCAGCCTGCCCCTTGGTGGGGCAGTACCCCCGGAGGCCAGGAAGGTCTGGGCAAGGCTGCCAGAGGCAGGGACACTGCTGGGTCCTGCCCCTGGCCTGTGGGGCCTCTGAGAACAACTGGCACTCTCCCACTGGAAGACCTCCCCGGCTGCCTCCAAAGGCTGGTTTGCAAGCACTCAATCCCGCTGTTCACGCCAGCTGCGCACAATGCTCCCAAGCCCGGGAGAAAAGCATTTTCGGGTGGTGCTCACTCCGGGCTTTGGAAGACCTCCCCGGCTGCCTCCAAGGCCGGTTTGCAAGCACTTCTGCCTGCTGTTCCCGCCACCCGCGCACAATGCTCCCAAGCCTGGGAGAAAAGCGTTTCGGGGTGGTGTTCTCTCTGGGCCCAAGAAAGACCTCCCGGGCTGCCCCCAAATGCCGGTTTGCAAGCACTCCCACTCGCTGTTCCCGCCATCCGTGCAAATGCTCCAAGCCCAGGAGAAAAGCCCTTCAGGGTGGTGCTCTCTCCCGGCCCTTGGAAGACCTCCCCGGCTGCCTCCAAAGGCTGGATTTCAAGTACTCCCTCCCGCTGTCCCGCCAGCTGCACACAATGCTCCCAATCACGGGAGAAAAGCGCTTCGGGGTGGTGCTCTCTACGGGCCCTTGGAAGACCTCCCCGTTTGTCTCCAAAGGCCGGTTTGCAAGCACTCATGCCCGCTGTTCCCGTCAGCCGCGCACAATGCTCCCAAGCCTAGGAGAAAAGCGCTTCGGGGTGGTGCTCTCTCCCGGCCCTTGGAAGACCTCCCCGGCTGCCTCCAAAGGCCGGTTTGCAAGCACTCAATCCCGCTGTTCCCGCCAGCCGCGCACAATGCTCCCAAGCCCGGGAGAAAAGCGCTTCGGGGTGGTGCTCTCTCCTGGCCCTTGGAAGACCTCCCCGGCTGCCTCCAAAGGCTGGTTTTCGAGAACTCCCTCCCGCTGACCCGCCAGCCGCACACAATGCTCCCAAGCCCGGGAGAAAAGCATTTTGGGGTGGTCTCTCTCCGGGCCCTTGGAAGACTCCCCGGCTGCCTCTAAAGGCCGGTTTGCAAGCACTCATGTCCTCTGTTCCCGACAGCCGCGAACAATGCTCCCAATTCCGTGAGAAAAGTGCTTCGGGATGGTGCTCTCTCCGGGCCCTTGGAAGACCTCCCAAGCTGCCTCCAAAGGCCGGTTTGCAAGCACTCCCGCCCGCTGTTCCCGCCAGCCTCGCACAATGCTCCCAAGCCCGGGAGAAAAGCGCTTCGGGGTGGTGTTCTCTCCGTGCCAATGGAGGACCTCCCTGGCTGCCCCCAAAGGCCGGTTTGCAAGCACTCCCACTCGCTGTTCCCGCCAGCCACGCACAATCCTCCAAAACCCCGGAGAAAAGCGCTTCGGGGTGGTGTTCTCTCCGTGCCCATGGAAGACCTCCCGGGGTGCCCCCAAAGGCCGGTTTGGAAGCACTCCGACTCGCTGTTCCCGCCATCCGCGCACAATGCTCCCAAGCCCGGGAGAAAAGCATTTTGGGGTGGTGCTCACACCGGGCCCTGGAAGACCTCCCCGGCTGCCTCCAAAGGACGGTTTTCAAGCACTCCTGCCTGCTGTTCCCGCCACCCGCGCACAATGCTCCCAAGCCCGGGAGAAAAGCGCTTCGGGGTGGTGCTCTCTACAGGCCCTTGGAAGACCTCCCCGGCTGCCTCCAAAGGCCGGTTTGCAAGGACTCCTTCCTGCTGTTCCCGCCATCCGCGCACAATGCTCCCAAGCCCGGGAGAAAAGCATTTTGGGGTGGTGCTCACACCGGGCCCTGGAAGACCTCCCCGGCTGCCTCCAAAGGACGGTTTTCAAGCACTCCTGCCTGCTGTTCCCGCCACCCGCGCAGAATGCTCCCAAGCGCGGGAGAAAAGCGCTTCGGGGTGGTGCTCTCTACAGGCCCTTGGAAGACCTCCCCGGCTGCCTCCAAAGGCCGGTTTGCAAGGACTCCTTCCTGCTGTTCCCGCCAGCCACGCACAATGCTCCCAAGCCCGGGAGAAAAGCATTTTGGGGTGGTGCCCACTCCGGGCCCTTGGAAGACCTCCCCGGCTGCCTCCAATGGCCGGTTTGCAAGCACTCATGTCCGCTGTTCCCACCAGCCGCGCACAATGCTCCCAAGCCCGGGAGAAAAGCTTTTTGGGGTGGTGCTCACACCGGGCCCTGGAAGACCTCCCCGGCTGCCTCCAAAGGCCAGTTTTCAAGCACTCCTGCCTGCTGTTCCCGCCACCTGCGCACAATGCTCCTAAGCCCGGGAGAAAAGCGCTTCGGGGTGGTGCTCTCTACAGGCCCTTGGAAGACCTCCCCGGCTGCCTGCAAAGGCCGGTTTGCAAGGACTCCTTCCTGCTGTTCCCGCCAGCCACGCACAAAGCTCCCAAGCCCGGGAGAGAAGCATTTTGGGGTGGTGCTCTCTACAGGCCCTTGGAAGACCTCCCCGGCTGCCTCCAGTGGCCAGTTTGCAAGCACTCATGCCCGCTGTTCCCACCAGCCGCGCACAATGCTCCCAAGCCCGGGAGAAAAGTGCTTCGGGGTGGTGATCTCTCCGGGCCCTTGGAAGTCGTCCCCGGCTGCCTCCAAAGGCCGGTTTGCAAGCACTCATGCCCGTTGTTCCCACCAGCCGCGCACAATGCTCCCAAGCCCGGGAGAAAAGCATTTTGGGGTGGTGCTCACTCCGGGCCCTTGGAAGACCTCCCCGGCTGCCTCCAAAGGCCAGTTTGCAAGCAGTCCTGCCTGCTGTTCCCGCCAGCCGCGCACAATGCTCCCAAGCCCGGGAGAAAAGCGCTTCGGGGTGGTGCTCTCTCCGGGCCCTTGGAAGACGTCCCCGGCTGCCTCCAAAGGCCGGTTTGCAAGCACTCATGCCCGTTGTTCCCACCAGCCACGCACAATGCTCCCAAGCCCGGGAGAAAAGCATTTTGGGGTGGTGCTCACTCCGGGCCCTTGGAAGACCTCCCCGGCTGCCTCCAAAGGCCAGTTTGCAAGCAGTCCTGCCTGCTGTTCCCGCCAGCCGCGCACAATGTTCCCAAGCCCGGGAGAAAAGCGCTTCGGGGTGGTGCTCTCTCCGGGCACTTTCAAGACCTCCCCGGCTGCCCCCAAAGGCCGGTTTGTAAGTACTCATTCCCGCTGCTTCCGCCAGCCACGCACAATGCTCCCAAGACCGTGAGAAAAGCGCTTCGGGGTGGTGTTCTCTCAGGGACCATGGAGGACCTCACCGGCTGCCCCCAAAGGCCGGTTTGCAAGCATTCCCACTCGCTGTTCCCGCCAGGCACACACAATGTTCCAAAACCCCGGAGAAAAGCGCTTCGGGGTGGTGCTCTCTCCGCGCCCTTGGAAGACTTCTCTGGCTGCCGCCAAATGCCGGTTTGCAAGAATTCCCTCCCGCTGTCCCACCAGCCGCACACAATGCTCCAAAACCCGAGAGAAAAGCGCTTCGAGGTGGTGCTCTCTCCGGGCCCTTGGAAGACCTCCCCGGCTGCCTCCAAAGGCCGGTTTTCAAGCACTCCTGCCTGCTGTTCCCGCCACGCGCGCACAATGCTCCCAAGCCCGGAAGAAAAGCATTTTGGGGTAGTGTTCTCTCCGGGCGCTTGGAAGACCTCCCGGGCGGCCTCCAAAGGCCGGTTTGCAAGCACTCATGTCCGCTGTTCCCGACAGCCGCACACAATGCTCCCAAGCCCGGGAGAAAAGCATTTTGGGGTGGTGATCAGTCCGGGCCCTTGGAAGACCTCCCCGGCTGCCTCCAAAGGACAGTTTGCAAGAACTCATGCCCGCTGTTCCCGCCAGGCACGCACAATGCTCCCAAGCCCGGGAGAAAAGCGCTTCGGGGTGGTGCTCTCACCGGTCCCTTGCCCCTGAGCCTGGGGGCAATGCAGGGGGAACACACTCCCAGGCCAAGGCAGAACCACATGCAAACGTCTGTTCCTGGTCCCTGCACCGGCAGAGAGCTCGGGGGAGCCAGAGTATGCCAGGCAGCTGCTGGGTTGGCGGCCTGTGTGGAAAGGGGCAGAGCCGACCTAGGGGCAAGTTGGGCCTCTTGCTCTCCCTGCTGCCCTGAGGCTGCTGGGCCAAAGAGGTCTTGGGCATCCAGCCCCTTGCTGGTCCCTTCCCTCTGATGAGGCCCTCTGAGCTCCAGCACCTTGCAGTGTGGAGACAGCCCCTGCCAGCAACCTCCTCTCCAAGGCGGCCTCAACCGAGGCCTAGGCCCAGGGGAAAGGCACCAGCGGGGATGAGCCTGGGGAGGCGCCCGGGCATGTCTGGACCCAGTCCCCGCAGCCTGCCCCTTGGTGGGGCAGTACCCCCGGAGGCCAGGAAGGTCTGGGCAAGGCTGCCAGGGGCAGGGACACTGCTGGGTCCTGCCCCTGGCCTGTGGGGCGTCTGAGCACAACCAGCACCCTCCCGCTGGAAGACCTCCCCGTCTGCCTCCAAAGGCCTGTTGGCAAGCACTCCCACCCGCTGTTCCCGCCAGGCACGCACAATGCTCCCAAGCCCGGGAGAAAAGCGCTTCGGGGTGGTGCTCTCCTCGGGCCCTTGCCCCTGAGCCTGGGGGCCAGGCAGGTGGAACACACTCCCAGGCCAAGGGAGAACGACATGCACACGTCTGTTCCTGCCCCCTACACCGGCAGAGAGCTCGGGGGAGCCAGAGTCTGTCAGGCAGCTGCTGGGCTGGCCGCCTGTGTGGGAAGTGGCAGAGCCGACCTAGGGGCATGTTGGGCCTCTGCTCTCCCTGCTGCCCTGAGGCTGCTGGGCCAAAGAGGTCTTGGGCATCCAGCCCCTTGCTGGTCCCTTCCCTCTGACGAGGCCCTCTGAGCTCCAGCACCTTGCAGTGTGGAGACAGCCCCTGCCAGCAACCTCCTCTCCAAGGAGGCCTCAACCGAGGCCTAGCCCCAGGGGAAAGGCACCAGCTGGGAAGAGCCTGGGGAGGCGCCCGGGCATGTCTGGACCCAGTCCCCGCAGCCTGCCCCTTGGTGAGGCAGTACCCCCGGAGGCCAGGAAGGTCTGGGCAAGGCTGGTCAGGGGCAGGGGCCCTGCTGGGCCCTGCCCCTGGCCTGTGGGGCCTCTGAGCACAACCGGCCCTCTCCCACTGGAAGACCTCCCCGGGTGCCTCCAAAGGCCAGTTTGCCAACACTCCTGCCCGCTGCTCCCGCCAGGCACGCACAATGCTCCCAAGCCCAGGAGAAAAGCGCGTCGGGGTGGTGGTCTCTCCGGGCCCCTGCCCGTGAGCCTGGGGGCCAGGCAGGGGATCCACAGTCCCAGGCCAAGGCAGAACCACATGCACACGTCTGTTCCTGCCCCCTAAACCGGCAGAGAGCTCGGGGGAGCCAGAGACTGCCAGGCTGCTGCTGGGCTGGCTGCCTGTGTGGGACGGGGCAGAGCCGACCTAGGGGCAAGTTGGGCCTCTTGCTCTCCCTGCTGCCCTGAGGCTGCTGGGTCAAAGAGGTCTTGGGCATCCAGCCCTTTGCTGGTCCCTTCCCTCTGACGAGGCCCTCTGAGCTCCAGCACCTTGCAGTGTGGAGACAGCCCCTGCCAGCAACCTCCTCTCCAAAGAGGCCTCAACCGAGGCCTACGCCCAGGGGAAAAGCACCAGCGGGGATGATCCTGGGGAGGCGCACGGACATGTCTGGACCCAGTCCCCGCAGCCTGCCCCTTGGTGGGACAGTACCCCCGGAGGCCAGGAAGGTCTGGGCAAGGCTGGCCAGGGGCAGGGGCCCTGCTGGGTCCTGCCCCTGGCCTGTGAGGCCTCTGAGCACAACCGGCCCTCTCCCACTGGAAGACCTCCCCGGCTGCCTCCAAAGTCCTCTTTGCAAACACTCCCGCCCGCTGTTCACGCCAGGCTCGCACAATGCTCCCAAGCCCGGGAGAAAAGCGCTTCGGGGTGGTGCTCTCTCCGGGCCCTTGCCCCTGAGCCTGGGGGCCAGGCAGTGGGTCCACACTCCCAAACCAAGGCAGAACCACATGCACACGTCTGTTCCTGACCCCTGCACCGGCAGAGAGCTCGGGGGAGCCAGAGTCTGTCAGGCAGGTGCTGGGCTGGCCGCCTGTGTGGGAAGGGGCAGAGCCGACCTAGGGGCAAGTTGGGCCTCTTCCTCTCCCTGCTGCCCTGAGGCTGCTGGGCCAAAGAGGTCTTGGGCATCCAGCCCCTTGCTGGTCCCTTCCCTCTGACGAGGCCCTCTGAGCTCCAGCACCTTGCAGTGTGGAGACAGCCCCTGCCAGCAACCTCCTCTCCAATGAGGCCTCAACCGAGGCCTAGGCCCAGGGGAAAGGCACCAGCGGGGATGAGCCTGGGGAGGCGCCCGGGCATGTCTGGACCCAGTCCCCGCAGCCTGCCCCTTGGTGGGGCAGTACCCCCGGAGGCCAGGAAGGTCTGGGCAAGGCTGCCAGGGGCAGGGACAGCGCTGGGTCCTGCCCCTGGCCTGTGGGACGTCTGAGCACAACCGGCACTCTCCCGCTGGAAGACCTCCCCGTCTGCCTCGAAAGGCCGGTTTGCAAGCACTCCCGCCCGCTGTTCCCGCCAGGAACGCACAATGCTCCCAAGCCCGGTAGAAAAGCGCTTCGGGGTGGTGCTCTCTCCGGGCCCTTGCCCCTAAGCCTGCGGGCCAGGCAGGGGGAACACACTCCCAGGCCAAGACAGAACGACATGAACACGTCTGTTCCTGCCCCCTACACCGGCAGAGAGCTCGGGGGAGCCAGAGTCTCTCAGGCAGGTGCTGGGCTGGCCGCCTGTGTGGGAAGGGGCAGAGCCGACCTAGGGGCAAGTTGGGCCTCTTGCTCTCCCTGCTGCCCTGAGGTTGCTGGGCCAAAGACGTCTTGGGCATCCAGCCCTTTGCTGGTCCCTTCCCTCTGACGAGGCCCTCTGAGCTCCAGCACCTTGCAGTGTGGAGACAGCACCTGCCAGCAATCTCCTCTCCAAGGAGGCCTCAACCGAGGCCTAGGCCCAGGGGAAAGGCACCAGCGGGGATGAGCCTGGGGAGGCGCCCGGGCATGTCTGGACCCAGTCCCCGCAGCCTGCCCCTTGATGGGGCAGTACCCCTGGAGGCCAGGAAGGTCTGGGCAAGGCTGGCCAGGGGCAGGGGCCCTGCTGGGTCCTGCCCCTGGCCTGTGGGGTCTCTGAGCACTACCAGCCCTCTCCCACTGGAAGAACTCCCCGGCTGCCTCCAAAGGCCAGTTTGCCAACACTCCCGCCCGCTGTTCCCGCCAGGCACGCACAATGCTCCCAAGCCCGGGAGAAAAGCGCTTCGGGGTGGTGCTCTCCTCGGGCCCTTGCCCCTGAGCCTGGGGGCCAGGCAGTTGGTCCACACTCCCAGACCAAGGCAGAACCACATGCACACGTCTGTTCCTGACCCCTGCACCGGCAGAGAGCTCGGGGGAGCCAGAATCTGTCAGGCAGCTGCTGGGCTGGCCGCCTGTGTGGGAAGGGGCAGAGCCGACCTAGGGGCAAGTTGGGCCTCTTCCTCTCCCTGCTGCCCTGAGGCTGCTGGGCCAAAGAGGTCTTGGGCATCCAGCCACTTGCTGGTCCCTTCCCTCTGACGAGGCCCTCTGAGCTCCAGCACCTTGCAGTGTGGAGACAGCCCCTGCCAGCAACATCCTCTCCAAGGAGGCCTCAACCGAGGCCTAGGCCCAGGGGAAAGGCACCAGCGGGGATGAGCCTGGGGAGGCGCCCGGGCATGTCTGGACCCAGTCCCCGCAGCCTGCCCCTTGGTGGGGCAGTACCCCCGGAGGCCAGGAAGGTCTGGGCAAGGCTGGCCAGGGGCAGGGGCCCTGCTGGGTCCTCCCCATGGCCTGTGGGGCCTCTGAGCACAACCGGCCCTCTCCCACTGGAAGACCTCCCCGGCTGCCTCCAAAGGCCAGTTTGCCAACACTCCTGCCCGCTCTTCCCGCCAGGCACGCACAATGCTCCCAAGCCCGGGAGAAAAGCGCTTCGGGGTGGTGGTCTCTCCGGGCCCTTGCCCCTGAGCCTGGGGGCCAGGCAGGGGATCCACAGTCCCAGGCCAAGGCACAACAACATGCACACGTCTGTTCCTGCCCCCTCCACCGGCAGAGAGCTGGGGGGAGCCAGAGTCTGTCAGGCAGCTGCTGGGCTGGCCGCCTGTGTGGGAAGGGGCAGAGCCGACCTAGGGGCAAGTTGGGCCTCTTGCTCTCCCTGCTGCCCTGAGGCTGCTGGGCCAAAGAGGTCTTGGGCATCCAGCCCCTTGCTGGTCCCTTCCCTCTGACGAGGCCCTCTGAGCTCCAGCACCTTGCAGTGTGGAGACAGCCCCTGCCAGCAACCTCCTCTCCAAGGAGGCCTCAACCGAGGCCTAGGCCCAGGGGAAAGGCACCAGCGGGGATGAGCCAGTGGAGGCGCACGGGCATATCAGGACCCAGTCCCTGCAGCCTGCCACTTGGTGGGGCAGTACCCCCGGAGGCCAGGAAGGTCTGGGCAAGGCTGGCCAGGGGCAGGGTCCCTGCTGGGTCCTGCCCCTGGCCTGTGGGGCCTCTGAGCACAACCGGCCCTCTCCCACTGGAAGACCTCCCCGGCTGCCTCCAAAGGCGGGTTTGCCAACACTCCCGCCCGCTGTTCCCGCCAGGCACGCACAACGCTCCCAAGGCCAGGAGAAAAGCGCTTCGGGGTGTTGCTCTCTCCGGGCCCTTGCCCCTGAGCCTGGGGTCCAGGCAGTGGGTCCACACTCCCAGACCAAGGCAGAACCACATGCACACGTCTGTTCCTGACCCCTGCACCGGCAGAGAGCTCGGGGGAGCCAGAGTCTGTCAGGCAGCTGCTGGGTTGGCTGCCTGTGTGGGAAGGGGCAGAGCCGACCTAGGGGCAAGTTGGGCCTCTTGCTCTCCCTGCTGCCCTGAGGCTTCTGGGCCAAAGAGGTCTTGGGCATCCAGCCCCTTGCTGGTCCCTTCCCGCTGACGAGGCCCTCTGAGCTCCAGCACCTTTCAGTGTGGAGACAGCCCCTGCCAGCAACCTCCTCTCCAAGGAGGCCTCAACCGAGGCCTAGGCCCAGGGGAAAGGCACCACTGGGGATGAGCCTGGGGAGGCGCCCGGGCATGTCTGGACCCAGTCCCCGCAGCCTGCCCCTTGGTGGGGCAGTACCCCCGGAGGCCAGGAAGGTCTGGGCAAGGCTGGCCAGGGGCAGGGACACTGCTGGGTCCTGCCCCTGGCCTGTGGGGCGTCTGAGCACAACCGGCACTCTCCCGCTGGAAGACCTCCCCGTCTGCCTCGAAAGGCCGGTTTGCAAGCACTCCCGCCCGCTGTTCCCGCCAGGCACGCACAATGCTCCCAAGCCCGGGAGAAAAGCGCTTCGGGGTGGTGCTCTCTCCGGGCCCTTGCCCCTGAGCCTGGGGGCAAGGCATGTGGAACACACTCCCAGGCCAAGGCAGAACCACATGCCCACGTCTGTTCCTGTCCCCTGCACCGACAGAGAGCTTGGGGGAGCCAGAGTCTGTCAGGCAGCTGCTGGGTTGGCCGCCTGTTTGGGAAGGGGCAGAGCCGCCCTAGGGGCAAGTTGGGCCTCTTGCTCTCCCTGCTGCCCTGAGGCTGCTGGGCCAAAGACGTCTTGGGCATCCAGCCCCTTACTGGTCCCTTCCCTCTGACGAGGCCCTCTGAGCTCCAGCACCTTGCAGTGTGGAGACAGCCCCTGCCAGCAACCTCCTCTCCAAGGAGGCCTCAACCGAGGCCTAGGCCCAGGGGAAAGGCACCAGCGGGGATGAGCCAGGGGAGGCGCCCGAGCATGTCTGGACCCAGTCCCCGCAGCCTGCCCCTTCGTGGGGCAGTACCCCCGGAGGCCAGGAAGGTCTGGGTAAGACTGGCCAGGGGCAGGGGCCCTGCTGGGTCCTGCCCCTGGCCTGTGGGGCCTCTGAGCACAACCGGCCCTCTCCCACTGGAAGACCTCCCCGGCTGCCTCCAAAGGCCGGTTTGCAAGCGCTCCCGGCCACTGTTACCAGCAGGCGGGCACAATGCTCCTAAGCCCGGAAGAAAAGCGCTTCAGGGTGGTGCTCTCTCTGGGCCCTTGCCCCTGAGCCTGGGGTCAAGGCAGGGTGTCCACACTCCCAGGCCAAGGCAGAACCACATGCACACGTCTGACCTGCCCCCTGCACCGGCAGAGAGCTCGGGGGAGCCAGAGTCTGTCAGGCAGCTGCTGGGCTGGCCGCCTGTGTGGGAAGGGGCAGAGCCGACCTAGGGGCAAGTTGGGCCTCTTGCTCTCCCTGCTGCCCTGAGGCTGCTGGGCCAAAGAGGTCTTGGGCATCCAGCCCCTTGCTGGTCCCTTCCCTCTGACGAGGCCCTCTGAGCTCCAGCACCTTGCAGTGTGGAGACAGCCCCTGCCAGCAACCTCCTCTCCAAGGAGGCCTCAACCGAGGCCTAGGCCCAGGGGAAAGGCACCAGCGGGGATGAGCCTGGGGAGGCGCCCGGGCATGTCTGGACCCAGTCCCCGCAGCCTGCCCCTTGGTGGGGCAGTACCCCCGGAGGCCAGGAAGGTCTGGGCAAGGCTGGCCAGGGGCAGGGGCCCTGCTGGGTCCTGCCCCTGGCCTGTGGGGTCTCTGAGCACAACCGGCCCTCTCCCACTGGAAGAACTCCCCGGCTGCCTCCAACGGCCAGTTTGCCAACACTCCCGCCCGCTGTTCCCGCCAGGCACGCACAATGCTCCCAAGCCCGGGAGAAAAGCGCTTCGGGGTGGTGCTCTCCTCGGGCCCTTGCCCCTGAGCCTGGGGGCCAGGCAGTTGGTCCACACTCCCAGACCAAGGCAGAACCACATGCACACGTCTGTTCCTGACCCCTGCACCGGCAGAGAGCTCGGGGGAGCCAGAATCTGTCAGGCAGCTGCTGGGCTGGCCGCCTGTGTGGGAAGGGGCAGAGCCGACCTAGGGGCAAGTTGGGCCTCTTCCTCTCCCTGCTGCCCTGAGGCTGCTGGGCCAAAGAGGTCTTGGGCATCCAGCCCTTTGCTTGTCCCTTCCCTCTGACGAGGCCCTCTGAGCTCCAGCACCTTGCAGTGTGGAGACAGCCCCTGCCAGCAACCTCCTCTCCAAGGAGGCCTCAACCGAGACCTAGGACCAGGGGAAAGGCACCAGCGGGGATGAGCCTGGGGAGGCGCCCAGGCATGTCTGGACCCAGTCCCCGCAGCCTGCCCCTTGGTGGGGCAGTACCCCCGGAGGCCAGGAATGTCTGGGAAATGCTGGCCAGGGGCAGGGGACCTGCTGGGTCCTGCCCCTGGCCTGTGGGGCCTCTGAGCACAACCGGCCCTCTCCCACTGGAAGACCTCCCCGGCTGCCTCCAAAGTCCTGTTTGCCAACACTCCCACCCGCTGTTCACGCCAGACTTGCACAATGCTCCCAAGCCCGGGAGAAAAGCGCTTCGGGGTGGTGCTCTCTCCGGGCCCTTGCCCCTGAGCCTGGGGGCAAGGCATGGGGAACACACTCCCAGGCCAAGGCAGAACCACATGCCCACGTCTGTTCCTGTCCCCTGCACCGGCAGAGAGCTTGGGGGAGCCAGAGTCTGTCAGGCAGCTGCTGGGTTGGCCGCCTGTGTGGGAAGGGGCAGAGCCGCCCTAGGGGCAAGTTGGGCCTCTTGCTCTCCCTGCTGCCCTGAGGCTGCTGGGCCAAAGACGTCTTGGGCATCCAGCCCCTTACTGGTCCCTTCCCTCTGACGAGGCCCTCTGAGCTCCAGCACCTTGCAGTGTGGAGACAGCCCCTGCCAGCAACCTCCTCTCCAAGGAGGCCTCAACCGAGGCCTAGGCCCAGGGGAAAGGCACCAGCGGGGATGAGCCAGGGGAGGCGCCCGAGCATGTCTGGACCCAGTCCCCGCAGCCTGCCCCTTGGTGGGGCAGTACCCCCGGAGGCCAGGAAGGTCTGGGTAAGACTGGCCAGGGGCAGGGGCCCTGCTGGGTCCTGCCCCTGGCCTGTGGGGCCTCTGAGCACAACCGGCCCTCTCCCACTGGAAGACCTCCCCGGCTGCCTCCAAAGGCCGGTTTGCAAGCGCTCCCGGCCACTGTTACCAGCAGGCGGGCACAATGCTCCTAAGCCCGGAAGAAAAGCGCTTCAGGGTGGTGCTCTCTCTGGGCCCTTGCCCCTGAGCCTGGGGGCAAGGCAGGGTGTCCACACTCCCAGGCCAAGGCAGAACCACATGCACAGGTCTGACCTGCCCCCTGCACCGGCAGAGAGCTCGGGGGAGCCAGAGTTTGTCAGGCAGCTGCTGGGTTGGCCGCCTGTGTGGGAAGTGGCAGAGCCGACCTAGGGGCAAGTTGGGCCTCTTGCTCTCCCTGCTGCCCTGAGGCTGCTGGGCCAAAGACGTCTTGGGCATCCAGCCCCTTGCTGGTCCCTTCACTCTGACGAGGCCCTCTGAGCTCCAGCACCTTGCAGTGTGGAGACAGCCCCTGCCAGCAACCTCCTCTCCAAGGAGGCCTCAACCGAGGCCTAGGCCCAGGGGAAAGGCACCAGCGGGGATGAGCCTGGGGAGGCGCCCGGGCATGTCTGGACCCAGTCCCCGCAGCCTGCCCCTTGGTGGGGCAGTACCCCCGGAGGCCAGGAAGGTCTGGGCAAGGCTGGCCAGGGGCAGGGGCCCTGCTGGGTCCTGCCCCTGGCCTGTGGGGCCTCTGAGCACAACCGGCCCTCTCCCACTGGAAGAACTCCCCGGCTGCCTCCAAAGGCCAGTTTGCCAACACTCCCGCCCACTGTTCCTGCCAGGCACGCACAATGCTCCCAAGCCCGGGAGAAAAGCACTTCGGGGTGGTGCTCTCCTCGGGCCCTTGCCCCTGAGCCTGGGGGCCAGGCAGTTGGTCCACACTCCCAGACCAAGGCAGAACCACATGCACACGTCTGTTCCTGACCCCTGCACCGGCAGAGAGCTCGGGGGAGCCAGAGTCTGTCAGGCAGCTGCTGGGCTGGCCGCCTGTGTGGGAAGGGGCAGAGCCGACCTAGGGGCAAGTTGGGCCTCTTCCTCTCCCTGCTGCCCTGAGGCTGCTGGGCCAAAGAGGTCTTGGGCATCCAGCCCCTTACTGGTCCCTTCCCTCTGACGAGGCCCTCTGAGCTCCAGCACCTTGCAGTGTGGAGACAGCCCCTGCCAGCAACATCCTCTCCAAGGAGGCCTCAACCGAGGCCTAGGCCCAGGGGAAAGGCACCAGCGGGGATGAGCCTGGGGAGGCGCCCGGGCATGTCTGGACCCAGTCCCCGCAGCCTGCCCCTTGGTGGGGCAGTACCCCCGGAGGCCAGGAAGATCTGGGCAAGGCTGGCCAGGGGCAGGGGCCCTGCTGGGTCCTCCCCATGGCCTGTGGGGCCTCTGAGCACAACCGGCCCTCTCCCACTGGAGGACCTCCCCGGCTGCCTCCAAAGGCCAGTTTGCCAACACTCCTGCTCGCTCTTCCCGCCAGGCACGCACAATGCTCCCAAGCCCGGGAGAAAAGCGCTTCGGGGTGGTGCTCTCTCCGGGCCCTTGCCCCTGAGCCTGTGGGCAAGGCAGGGGGAACACACTCCCAGACCAAGGCAGAAACACATGCACACGTCTGTTCCTGTCCCCTGCACCGGCAGAGAGCTCGGGGGAGCCAGAGTCTCTCAGGCAGGTGCTGGGCTGGCCGCCTGTGTGGGAAGGGGCAGAGCCGACCTAGGGGCAAGTTGGGCCTCTTGCTCTCCCTGCTGCCCTGAGGCTGCAGGGCCAAAGACGTCTTGGGCATCCAGCCCCTTACTGGTCCCTTCCCTCTGACGAGGCCCTCTGAGCTCCAGCACCTTGCAGTGTGGAGACAGCCCCTGCCAGCAATCTCCTCTCCAAGGAGGCCTCATCCGAGGCCTAGGCCCAGGGGAAAGGCACCAGCGGGGTTGAGCCAGGGGACGCGCCCGGGCATGTCTGGACCCTGTCCCCGCAGCCTGCCCCTTGGTGGGGCAGTACGCCCGGAGGCCAGGAAGGTCTGGGCAAGGCTGGCCAGGGGCAGGGGCCCTGCTGGGTCCTGCCCCTGGCCTGTGGGGCCTCTGAGCACAACCGGCCCTCTCCCACTGGAAGACCTCCCCGGCTGCCTCCAAAGGCCGGTTTGCAAGCACTCCCGCCCACTGTTCCCGCCCGTCGCGCACAATGCTCCCAAGCCCGGGAGAAAAGCGCTTCGGGGTGGTGGTCTCTCCGGGCCCTTGCCCCTGAGCCTGGGGGCCAGGCAGGGGATCCACAGTCCCAGGCCAAGGCACAACAACATGCACACGTCTGTTCCTGCCCCCTCCACCGGCAGAGAGCTCGGGGGAGCCAGAGTCTGTCAGGCAGCTGCTGGGCTGGCCGCCTGTGTGGGAAGGGGCAGAGCCGACCTAGGGGCAAGTTGGGCCTCTTGCTCTCCCTGCTGCCCTGAGGCTGCTGGGCCAAAGAGGTCTTGGGCATCCAGCCCCTTGCTGGTCCCTTCCCTCTGACGAGGCCCTCTGAGCTCCAGCACCTTGCAGTGTGGAGACAGCCCCTGCCAGCAACCTCCTCTCCAACGAGGCCTCAACCGAGGCCTAGGCACAGGGGAAAGGCACCAGCGGGGATGAGCCAGTGGAGGCGCACGGGCATATCAGGACCCAGTCCCCGCAGCCTGCCCCTTGGTGGGGCAGTACCCCCGGAGGCCAGGAAGGTCTGGGCAAGGCTGGCCAGGGGCAGGGTCCCTGCTGGGTCCTGCCCTTGGCCTGTGGGCCCTCTGAGCACAACCGGCCCTCTCCCACTGGAAGACCTCCCCGGCTGCCTCCAAAGGCGGGTTTGCCAACACTCCCGCCCGCTGTTCCCGCCAGGCACGCACAACGCTCCCAAGGCCAGGAGAAAAGCGCTTCGGGGTGTTGCTCTCTCCGGGCCCTTGCCCCTGAGCCTGGGGTCCAGGCAGTGGGTCCACACTCCCAGACCAAGGCAGAACCACATGCACACGTCTGTTCCTGACCCCTGCACCGGCAGAGAGCTCGGGGGAGCCAGAGTCTGTCAGGCAGCTGCTGGGTTGGCTGCCTGTGTGGGAAGGGGCAGAGCCGACCTAGGGGCAAGTTGGGCCTCTTGCTCTCCCTGCTGCCCTGAGGCTGCTGGGCCAAAGAGGTCTTGGGCATCCAGCCCCTTGCTGGTCCCTTCCCGCTGACGAGGCACTCTGAGCTCCAGCACCTTGCAGTGTGGAGACAGCCCCTGCCAGCAACCTCCTCTCCAAGGAGGCATCAACCGAGTCCTATGCCCAGGGGAAAGGCACCAGCGGGGATGAGCCTGGGGAGGCGCCCAGGCATGTCTGGACCCAGTCCCCGCAGCCTGCCCCTTGGTGGGGCAGTACCCCCGGAGGCCAGGAAGGTCTGGGCAAGGCTGGCCAGGGGCAGGGGCCCTACTGGGTCCTGCCCCTGGCCTGTGGGGCCTCTGAGCACAACCGGCCCTCTCCCACTCGAAGAACTCCCCGGCTGCCTCCAAAGGCCAGTTTGCCAACACTCCCGCCCGCTGTTCCCGCCAGGCACGCACAATGCTCCCAAGCCCGGGAGAAAAGCACTTCGGGGTGGTGCTCTCCTCGGGCCCTTGCCCCTGAGCCTGGGGGCCAGGCAGTTGGTCCACACTCCCAGACCAAGGCAGAACCACATGCACACGTCTGTTCCTGACCCCTGCACCGGCAGAGAGCTCGAGGGAGCCAGAGTCTGTCAGGCAGCTGCTGGGCTGGCCGCCTGTGTGGGAAGGGGCAGAGCCGACCTAGGGGCAAGTTGGGCCTCTTGCTCTCCCTGCTGCCCTGAGGCTGCTGGGCCAAATAGGTCTTGGGCATCCAGCCCCTTGCTGGTCCCTTCATTCTGACGAGGCCCTCTGAGCTCTAGCACCTTGCAGTGTGGAGACAGCCCCTGCCAGCAACATCCTCTCCAAGGAGGCCTCAACCGAGGCCTAGGCCAGGGGAAAGGCACCAGCGGGGATGAGCCTGGGGAGGCGCCCGGGCATGTCTGGACCCAGTCCCCGCAGCCTGCCCCTTGGTGGGGCAGTACCCCCGGAGGCCAGGAAGATCTGGGCAAGGCTGGCCAGGGGCAGGGGCCCTGCTGGGTCCTCCCCATGGCCTGTGGGGCCTCTGAGCACAACCGGCCCTCTCCCACTGGAAGACCTCCCCGGCTGCCTCCAAAGGCCAGTTTGCCAACACTCCTGCCCGCTCTTCCCGCCAGGCACGTACAATGCTCCCAAGCCCGGGAGAAAAGCGCTTCGGGGTGGTGCTCTCTCCGGGCCCTTGCCCCTGAGCCTGTGGGCAAGGCAGGGGGAACACACTCCCAGATCAAGGCAGAAACACATGCACACGTCTGGTCCTGTCCCCTGCACCGGCAGAGAGCTCGGGGGAGCCAGAGTCTCTCAGGCAGGTGCTGGGCTGGCCGCCTGTGTGGGAAGGGGCAGAGCCGACCTAGGGGCAAGTTGGGACTCTTGCTCTCCCTGCTGCCCTGAGGCTGCAGGGCCAAAGACGTCTTGGGCATCCAGCCCCTTACTGGTCCCTTCCCTCTGATGAGGCCCTCTGAGCTCCAGCACCTTGCAGTGTGGAGACAGCCCCTGCCAGCAATCTCCTCTCCAAGGAGGCCTCAACCGAGGCCTAGGCCCAGGGGAAAGGCACCAGCGGGGTTGAGCCAGGGGAGGCGCCCGGGCATGTCTGGACCCTGTCCCCGCAGCCTGCCCCTTGGTGGGGCAGTACCCCCGGAGGCCAGGAAGGTCTGGGCAAGGCTGGCCAGGGGCAGGGGCCCTGCTGGGTCCTGCCCCTGGCCTGTGGGGCCTCTGAGCACAACCGGCCCTCTCCCACTGGAAGACCTCCCCGGCTGCCTCCAAAGTCCTGTTTGCAAGCACTCCCGCCCACTGTTCCCGCCAGGCGCGCACAATGCTCCCAAGCCCGGGAGAAAAGCGCTTCGGGGTGGTGGTCTCTACGGGCCCTTGCCCCTGAGCCTGGGGGCCAGGCAGGGGATCCACAGTCCCAGGCCAAGGCACAACAACATGCACACGTCTGTTCCTGCCCCCTCCACCGGCAGAGAGCTGGGGGGAGCCAGAGTCTGTCAGGCAGCTGCTGGGCTGGCCGCCTGTGTGGGAAGGGGCAGAGCCGACCTAGGGGCAAGTTGGGCCTCTTGCTCTCCCTGCTGCCCTGAGGCTGCTGGGCCAAAGAGGTCTTGGGCATCCAGCCCCTTGCTGGTCCCTTCCCTCTGACGAGGCCCTCTGAGCTCCAGCACCTTGCAGTGTGGAGACAGCCCCTGCCAGCAACCTCCTCTCCAAGGAGGCCTCAACCGAGGCCTAGGCCCAGGGGAAAGGCACTAGCGGGGATGAGCCTTGGGAGGCGCCCGGGCATGTCTGGACCCAGGCCCCGCAGCCTGCCCCTTGGTGGGGCAGTACCCCCGGAGGCCAGGAAGGTCTGGGCAAGGCTGGCCAGGGGCAGGGGCCCTGCTGCGTCCTGCCCCTGGCCTGTGGGGCCTCTGAGCACAACCGGCCCTCTCCCACTGGAAGACCTCCCCGGCTGCCTCCAAGGCCGGTTTGCAAGCGCTCCCGCCCACTGTTCCCAGCAGGCGTGCACAATGCTCCCAAGCCCGGGAGAAAAGCGCTTCAGGGTGGTGCTCTCTCCGGGCCCTTGCCCCTGAGCCTGGGGGCAAGGCAGGGTGTCCACACTCCCAGGACAAGGCAGAACCACATGCACACGTCTGATCTGCCCCCTGCACCGGCAGAGAGCTCGGGGGAGCCAGAGTCTGTCAGGCAGCTGCTGGGCTGGCCGCCTGTGTGGGAAGGGGCAGAGCCGACCTAGGGGCAAGTTGGGCCTCTTGCTCTCCCTGCTGCCCTGAGGCTGCTGGGCCAAAGAGGTCTTGGGCATCCAGCCCCTTGCTGGTCCCTTCCCTCTGACGAGGCCCTCTGAGCTCCAGCACCTTTCAGTGTGGAGACAGCCCCTGCCAGCAACCTCCTCTCCAAGGAGGCCTCAACCGAGGCCTAGGCCCAGGGGAAAGGCACCAGCGGGGATGAGCCTGGGGAGGCGCCCGGGCATGTCTGGACCCAGTCCCCGCAGCCTGCCCCTTGGTGGGGCAGTACCCCCGGAGGCCAGGAAGGTCTGGGCAAGGCTGGCCAGGGGCAGGGGGCCTGCTGGGTCCTGCCCCTGGCCTGTGGGGCCTCTGAGCACAACCGGCCCTCTCCCACTGGAAGAACTCCCCGGCTGCCTCCAAAGGCCAGTTTGCCAACACTCCCGCCCGCTGTTCCCGCCAGGCACGCACAATGCTCCCAAGCCCGGGAGAAAAGCGCTTCGGGGTAGTGCTCTCTCCGGGCCCTTGCCCCTGAGCCTGGGGGCAAGGCAGGGGGAACACACTCCCAGGCCAAGGCAGAACCACATGCACACGTCTGTTCCTGACCCCTGCACCGGCAGAGAGCTGGGGGGAGCCAGAGTCTGTCAGGCAGCTGCTGGGCTGGCCGCCTGTGTGGGAAGGGGCAGAGCCGACCTAGGGGCAAGTTGGGCCTCTTGCTCTCCCTGCTGCCCTGAGGCTGCTGGGCCAAAGAGGTCTTGGGCATCCAGCCCATTGCTTGTCCCTTCCCTCTGACGAGGCCCTCTGAGCTCCAGCACCTTGCAGTGTGGAGACAGCACCTGCCAGCAATCTCCTCTCCAAGGAGGCCTGAACCGAGGCCTAGGCCCAGGGAAAAGGCACCAGCGGGGTTGAGCCAGGGGAGGCGCCCGGGCATGTCTGGACCCTGTCCCCGCAGCCTGCCCCTTGGTGGGGCAGTACCCCCGGAGGCCAGGAAGGTCTGGGCAAGGCTGGCCAGGGGCAGGGGCCCTGCTGGGTCCTGCCCCTGGCCTGTGGGACCTCTGAGCACAACCGGCCCTTGCCCACTGGAAGACCTCCCCGGCTGCCTCCAAAGGCCGGTTTGCAAGCACTCCCGCCCACTGTTCCCGCCAGGCGCGCACAATGCTCCCAAGACCGGGAGAAAAGCGCTTCGGGGTGGTGGTCTCTCCGGGCCCCTGGCCCTGAGCCTGGGGGCCAGGCAGGGGATCCACAGTCCCAGGCCAAGGCAGAACCACATGCACACGTCTGTTCCTGCCCCCTCCACCGGCAGAGAGCTGGGGGGAGCCAGAGTCTGTCAGGCAGCTGCTGGGCTGGCCGCCTGTGTGGGAAGGGGCAGAGCCGACCTAGGGGCAAGTTGGGCCTCTTGCTCTCCCTGCTGCCCTGAGGCTGCTGGGCCAAAGAGGTCTTGGGCATCCAGCCCCTTGCTGGTCCCTTCCCTCTGACGAGGCCCTCTGAGCTCCAGCACCTTGCAGTGTGGAGACAGCCCCTGGCAGCAACCTCTTCTCCAAGGAGGCCTCAACCGAGGCCTAGGCCCAGGGGAAAGGCACCAGCGGGGATGAGCCAGTGGAGGCGCACGGGCATGTCTGGACCCAGTCCCCGCAGCCTGCCCCTTGGTGGGGCAGTACCCCCGGAGGCCAGGAAGGTCTGGGCAAGGCTGGCCAGGGGCAGGGGCCCTGCTGGGTCCTGCCCCTGGCCTGTGGGGCCTCTGAGCACAACCGGCCCTCTCCCACTGGAAGACCTCCCCGGCTGCCTCCAAAGGCCGGTTTGCCAACACTCCCGCCCGCTGTTCCCGCCAGGCACGCACAATGCTCCCAAGCCCGGGAGAAAAGCGCTTCGGGGTGGTGCTCTCTCCGGGCCCTTGCCCCTGAGCCTGTGGGCAAGGCAGGGGGAACACACTCCCAGACCAAGGCAGAAACACATGCACACGTCTGGTCCTGTCCCCTGCACCGGCAGAGAGCTCGGGGGAGCCAGAGTCTCTCAGGCAGGTGCTGGGCTGGCCGCCTGTGTGGGAAGGGGCAGAGCCGACCTAGGGGCAAGTTGGGCCTCTTGCTCTCCCTGCTGCCCTGAGGCTGCAGGGCCAAAGACGTCTTGGGCATCCAGCCCCTTACTGGTCCCTTCCCTCTGACGAGGCCCTCTGAGCTCCAGCACCTTGCAGTGTGGAGACAGCCCCTGCCAGCAATCTCCTCTCCAAGGAGGCCTCAACCGAGGCCTAGGCCCAGGGGAAAGGCACCAGCGGGGTTGAGCCAGGGGAGGCGCCCTGGCATGTCTGGACCCTGTCCCCGCAGCCTGCCCCTTGGTGGGGCAGTACCCCCGGAGGCCAGGAAGGTCTGGGCAAGGCTGGCCAGGGGCAGGGGCCCTGCTGGGTCCTGCCCCTGGCCTGTGGGGCCTCTGAGCACAACCGGCCCTCTCCCACTGGAAGACCTCCCCGGCTGCCTCCAAAGTCCTGTTTGCAAGCACTCCCGCCCACTGTTCCCGCCAGGCGCGCACAATGCTCCCAAGCCCGGGAGAAAAGCGCTTCGGGGTGGTGGTCTCTACGGGCCCTTGCCCCTGAGCCTGGGGGCCAGGCAGGGGATCCACAGTCCCAGGCCAAGGCACAACAACATGCACACGTCTGTTCCTGCCACCTCCACCGGCAGAGAGCTGGGGGGAGCCAGAGTCTGTCAGGCAGCTGCTGGGCTGGCCGCCTGTGTGGGAAGGGGCAGAGCCGACCTAGGGGCAAGTTGGGCCTCTTGCTCTCCCTGCTGCCCTGAGGCTGCTGGGCCAAAGAGGTCTTGGGCATCCAGCCCCTTGCTGGTCCCTTCCCTCTGACGAGGCCCTCTGAGCTCCAGCACCTTGCAGTGTGGAGACAGCCCCTGCCAGCAACCTCCTCTCCAAGGAGGCCTCAACCGAGGCCTAGGCACAGGGGAAAGGCACCAGCGGGGATGAGCCAGTGGAGGCGCACGGGCATATCAGGACCCAGTCCCTGCAGCCTGCCCCTTGGTGGGGCAGTACCCCCGGAGGCCAGGAAGGTCTGGGCAAGGCTGGCCAGGGGCAGGGTCCCTGCTGGGTCCTGCCCCTGGCCTGTGGGGCCTCTGAGCACAACCGGCCCTCTCCCACTGGAAGACCTCCCCGGCTGCCTCCAAAGGCGGGTTTGCCAACATTCCCGCCCGCTGTTCCCGCCAGGCACGCACAATGCTCCCAAGCCCGGGAGAAAAGCGCTTCGGGGTGGTGCTCTCTCCGGGCCCTTGCCCCTGAGCCTGGGGGCAAGGCAGGGGGAACACACTCCCAGGCCAAGGCAGAACCACATGCACACGTCTGTTCCTGACCCCTGCACCGGCAGAGAGCTGGGGGGAGCCAGAGTCTGTCAGGCAGCTGCTGGGCTGGCCGCCTGTGTGGGAAGGGGCAGAGCCGACCTAGGGGCAAGTTGGGCCTCTTGCTCTCCCTGCTGCCCTGAGGCTGCTGGGCCAAAGAGGTCTTGGGCATCCAGCCACTTGCTTGTCCCTTCCCTCTGACGAGGCCCTCTGAGCTCCAGCACCTTGCAGTGTGGAGACAGCACCTGCCAGCAATCTCCTCTCCAAGGAGGCCTGAACCGAGGCCTAGGCCCAGGGAAAAGGCACCAGCGGGGTTGAGACAGGGGAGGCGCCCGGGCATGTCTGGACCCTGTCCCCGCAGACTGCCCCTTGGTGGGGCAGTACCCCCGGAGGCCAGGAAGGTCTGGGCAAGGCTGGCCAGGGGCAGGGGCCCTGCTGGGTCCTGCCCCTGGCCTGTGGGGCCTCTGAGCACAACCGGCCCTTGCCCACTGGAAGACCTCCCCGGCTGCCTCCAAAGGCCGGTTTGCAAGCACTCCCGCCCACTGTTCCCGCCAGGCGCGCACAATGCTCCCAAGACCGGGAGAAAAGCGCTTCGGGGTGGTGGTCTCTCCGGGCCCCTGGCCCTGAGCCTGGGGGCCAGGCAGGGGATCCACAGTCCCAGGCCAAGGCAGAACCACATGCACACGTCTGTTCCTGCCCCCTCCACCGGCAGAGAGCTGGGGGGAGCCAGACTCTGTCAGGCAGCTGCTGGGCTGGCCGCCTGTGTGGGAAGGGGCAGAGCCGACCTAGGGGCAAGTTGGGCCTCTTGCTCTCCCTGCTGCCCTGAGGCTGCTGGGCCAAAGAGGTCTTGGGCATCCAGCCCCTTGCTGGTCCCTTCCCTCTGACGAGGCCCTCTGAGCTCCAGCACCTTGCAGTGTGGAGACAGCCCCTGCCAGCAACCTCTTCTCCAAGGAGGCCTCAACCGAGGCCTAGGCCCAGGGGAAAGGCACCAGCGGGGATGAGCCAGTGGAGGCGCACGGGCATGTCTGGACCCAGTCCCCGCAGCCTGCCCCTTGGTGGGGCAGTACCCCCGGAGGCCAGGAAGGTCTGGGCAAGGCTGGCCAGGGGCAGGGGCCCTGCTGGGTCCTGCCCCTGGCCTGTGGGGCCTCTGAGCACAACCGGCCCTCTCCCACTGGAAGACCTCCCCGGCTGCCTCCAAAGGCCGGTTTGCCAACACTCCCGCCCGCTGTTCCCGCCAGGCACGCACAATGCTCCCAAGCCCGGGAGAAAAGCGCTTCGGGGTGTTGCCCTCTCCGGGCCCTTGCCCCTGAGCCTGGGGTCCAGGCAGTGGGTCCACACTCCCAGACCAAGGCAGAACCACATGCACACGTCTGTTCCTGACCCCTGCACCGGCAGAGAGCTCGGGGGAGCCAGAGTCTGTCAGGCAGCTGCTGGGTTGGCTGCCTGTGTGGGAAGGGGCAGAGCCGACCTAGGGGAAAGTTGGGCCTCTTCCTCTCCCTGCTGCCCTGAGGCTGCTGGGCCAAAGACGTCTTGGGCATCCAGCCCCTTACTGGTCCCTTCCCTCTGACGAGGCCCTCTGAGCTCCAGCACCTTGCAGTGTGGAGACAGCCCCTGCCAGCAACCTCCTCTCCAAGGAGGCCTCAACCGAGGCCTAGGCCCAGGGGAAAGGCACCAGCGGGGATGAGCCAGTGGAGGCGCAAGGGCATGTCTGGACCCAGTCCCCGCAGCCTGCCCCTTGGTGGGGCAGTACCCCCGGAGGCCAGGAAGGTCTGGGCAAGGCTGCGAGGGGCAGGGGCCCTGCTGGGTCGTGCCCCTGGCCTGTGGGGCGTCTGAGCACAACCGGCACTCTCCCGCTGGTAGACCTCCCCGTCTGCCTCCAAAGGCCGGTTTGCAAGCACTCCCGCCCGCTGTTCCCGCCAGGCAGGCACAATGCTCCCAAGCCCGGGAGAAAAGCGCTTCGGGGTGGTGCTCTCCTCGGGCCCTTGCCCCTGAGCCTGGGGGCCAGGGAGTTGGAACACACTCCCAGGCCAAGGCAGAACGACATGCACACGTCTGTTCCTGCCCCCTACACCGGCAGAGAGCTCGGGGGAGCCAGAGACTGCCAGGCTGCTACTGGGCTGGCTGCCTGTGTGGGACGGGGCAGAGCCGACCTAGGGGCAAGTTGGGCCTCTTTCTCTCCCTGCTGCCCTGAGGCTGCTGGGTCAAAGAGGTCTTGGGCATCCAGCCCTTTGCTGGTCCCTTCCCTCTGACGAGGCCCTCTGAGCTCCAGCACCTTGCAGTGTGGAGACAGCCCCTGCCAGCAACCTCCTCTCCAAGGAGGCATCAACCGAGGCCTATGCCCAGGGGAAAGGCACCAGCGGGGATGAGCCTGGGGAGGCGCCCAGGCATGTCTGGACCCAGTCCCCGCAGCCTGCCCCTTGGTGGGGCAGTACCCCCGGAGGCCAGGAAGGTCTGGGCAAGGCTGGCCAGGGGCAGGGGCCCTGCTGGGTCCTGCCCCTGGCCTGTGGGGCCTCTGAGCACAACCGGCCCTCTCCCACTGGAAGAACTCCCCGGCTGACTCCAAAGGCCAGTTTGCCAACACTCCCGCCCGCTGTTCCCGCCAGGCACGCACAATGCTCCCAAGCCCGGGAGAAAAGCACTTCGGGGTGGTGCTCTCCTCGGGCCCTTGCCCCTGAGCCTGGGGGCCAGGCAGTTGGTCCACACTCCCAGACCAAGGCAGAACCACATGCACACGTCTGTTCCTGACCCCTGCACCGGCAGAGAGCTCGGGGGAGCCAGAGTCTGTCAGGCAGCTGCTGGGCTGGCCGCCTGTGTGGGAAGGGGCAGAGCCGACCTAGGGGCAAGTTGGGCCTCTTGCTCTCCCTGCTGCCCTGAGGCTGCTGGGCCAAAGAGGTCTTGGGCATCCAGCCCCTTGCTGGTCCCTTCCCTCTGACGAGGCCCTCTGAGCTCTAGCACCTTGCAGTGTGGAGACAGCCCCTGCCAGCAACATCCTCTCCAAGGAGGCCTCAACCGAGGCCTAGGCCCAGGGGAAAGGCACCAGCGGGGATGAGCCTGGGGAGGCGCCCGGGCATGTCTGGACCCAGTCCCCGCAGCCTGCCCCTTGGTGGGGCAGTACCCCCGGAGGCCAGGAAGATCTGGGCAAGGCTGGCCAGGGGCAGGGGCCCTGCTGGGTCCTCCCCATGGCCTGTGGGGCCTCTGAGCACAACCGGCCCTCTCCCACTGAAAGACCTCCCCGGCTGCCTCCAAAGGCCAGTTTGCCAACACTCCTGCCCGCTCTTCCCGCCAGGCACGCACAATGCTCCCAAGCCCGGGAGAAAAGCGCTTCGGGGTGGTGCTCTCTCCGGGCCCCTGCCCCTGAGCCTGTGGGCAAGGCAGGGGGAACACACTCCCAGACCAAGGCAGAAACACATTCACACGTCTGGTCCTGTCCCCTGCACCGGCAGAGAGCTCGGGGGAGCCAGAGTCTCTCAGGCAGGTGCTGGGCTGGCCGCCTGTGTGGGAAGGGGCAGAGCCGCCCTAGGGGCAAGTTGGGCCTCTTGCTCTCCCTGCTGCCCTGAGGCTGCAGGGCCAAAGACCTCTTGGGCATCCAGCCCCTTACTGGTCCCTTCCCTCTGACGAGGCCCTCTGAGCTCCAGCACCTTGCAGTGTGGAGACAGCCCCTGCCAGCAATCTCCTCTCCAAGGAGGCCTCAACCGAGGCCTAGGCCCAGGGGAAAGGCACCAGCGGGGTTGAGCCAGGGGAGGCGCCCGGGCATGTCTGGACCCTGTCCCCGCAGCCTGCCCCTTGGTGGGGCAGTACCCCCGGAGGCCAGGAAGGTCTGGGCAAGGCTGGCCAGGGGCAGGGGCCCTGCTGGGTCCTGCCCCTGGCCTGTGGGGCCTCTGAGCACAGCCGGCCCTCTCCCACTGGAAGACCTCCCCGGCTGCCTCCAAAGGCCGGTTTGCAAGCACTCCCGCCCACTGTTCCCGCCAGGCGCGCACAATGCTCCCAAGCCCGGGAGAAAAGCGCTTCGGGGTGGTGCTCTCTCCCGGCCCTTGGAAGACCTCCCCGGCTGCCTCCAAAGGCTGGTTTTCAAGAACTCCCTCCCGCTGACCCGCCAGCCGCACACAATGCTCCCAAGCCCGGGAGAAAAGCATTTTGAGGTGGTCTCTCTCCGGGCCCTTGGAAGACTCCCCGGCTGCCTCTAAAGGCCGGTTTGCAAGCACTCATGTCCTCTGTTCCCGACAGCCGCGAACAATGCTCCCAATTCCGTGAGAAAAGTGCTTCGGGATGGTGCTCTCTCCGGGCCCTTGGAAGACCTCCCAAGCTGCCTCCAAAGGCCGGTTTGCAAGCACTCCCGCCCGCTGTTCCCGCCAGCCTCGCACAATGCTCCCAAGCCCGGGAGAAAAGCGCTTCGGGGTGGTGTTCTCTCCGTGCCAATGGAGGACCTCCCTGGCTGCCCCCAAAGGCCGGTTTGCAAGCACTCCCACTCGCTGTTCCCGCCAGCCACGCACAATCCTCCAAAACCCCGGAGAAAAGCGCTTCGGGGTGGTGTTCTCTCCGTGCCCATGGAAGACCTCCCGGGGTGCCCCCAAAGGCCGGTTTGGAAGCACTCCCACTCGCTGTTCCCGCCATCCGCGCATTATGCTCCCAAGCCCGGGAGAAAAGCATTTTGGGGTGGTGCTCACACCGGGCCCTGGAAGACCTCCCCGGCTGCCTCCAAAGGACGGTTTTCAAGCACTCCTGCCTGCTGTTCCCGCCACCCGCGCAGAATGCTCCCAAGCGCGGGAGAAAAGCGCTTCGGGGTGGTGCTCTCTACAGGCCCTTGGAAGACCTCCCCGGCTGCCTCCAAAGGCCGGTTTGCAAGGACTCCTTCCTGCTGTTCCCGCCAGCCACGCACAATGCTCCCAAGCCCGGGAGAAAAGCATTTTGGGGTGGTGCTCACTGCGGGCCCTTGGAAGACCTCCCCGGCTGCCTCCAATGGCCAGTTTGCAAGCACTCATGTCCGCTGTTCCCACCAGCCGCGCACAATGCTCCCAAGCCCGGGAGAAAAGCTTTTTGGGGTGGTGCTCACTCCGGGCCCTGGAAGACCTCCCCGGCTGCCTCCAAAGGCCAGTTTTCAAGCACTCCTGCCTGCTGTTCCCGCCACCTGCGCACAATGCTCCCAAGCCCGGGAGAAAAGCGCTTCGGGGTGGTGCTCTCTACAGGCCCTTGGAAGACCTCCCCGGCTGCCTCCAAAGGCCGGTTTGCAAGGACTCCTTCCTGCTGTTCCCGCCAGCCACGCACAATGCTCCCAAGCCCGGGAGAGAAGCATTTTGGGGTGGTGCTCTCTACAGGCCCTTGGAAGACCTCCCCGGCTGCCTCCAGTGGCCAGTTTGCAAGCACTCATGCCCGCTGTTCCCACCAGCCGCGCACAATGCTCCCAAGCCCGGGAGAAAAGCTTTTTGGGGTGGTGCTCACACCGGGCCCTGGAAGACCTCCCCGGCTGCCTGCAAAGGCCGGTTTTCAAGCACTCCTGCCTGCTGTTCCTGCCACCCGCGCACAATACTCCCAAGCCCGGGAGAAAAGCGCTTCGGGGTGGTGCTCTCTACAGGCCCTTGGAAGACCTCCCCCGCTGCCTCCAAAGGCCGGTTTGCAAGGACTCCTTCCTGCTGTTCCCGCCAGCCACGCACAATGCTCCCAAGCCCGGGAGAAAAGTGCTTCGGGGTGGTGATCTCTCCGGGCCCTTGGAAGTCGTCCCCGGCTGCCTCCAAAGGCCGGTTTGCAAGCACTCATGCCCGTTGTTCCCACCAGCCGCGCACAATGCTCCCAAGCCCGGGAGAAAAGCATTTTGGGGTGGTGCTCACTCCGGGCCCTTGGAAGACCTCCCCGGCTGCCTCCAAAGGCTAGTTTGCAAGCAGTCCTGCCTGCTGTTCCCGCCAGCCGCGCACAATGCTCCCAAGCCCGGGAGAAAAGCGCTTCGGGGTGGTGCTCTCTCCGGGCCCTTGGAAGACGTCCCCGGCTGCCTCCAAAGGCCGGTTTGCAAGCACTCATGCCCGTTGTTCCCACCAGCCGCGCACAATGCTCCCAAGCCCGGGAGAAAAGCATTTTGGGGTGGTGCTCACTCCGGGCCCTTGGAAGACCTCCCCGGCTGCCTCCAAAGGCCAGTTTGCAAGCAGTCCTGCCTGCTGTTCCCGCCAGCCGCGCACAATGTTCCCAAGCCCGGGAGAAAAGCGCTTCGGGGTGGTGCTCTCTCCGGGCACTTTCAAGACCTCCCCGGCTGCCTCCAAAGGCCGGTTTGTAAGTACTCATTCCCGCTGCTTCCGCCAGCCACGCACAATGCTCCCAAGCCCGGGAGAAAAGCATTTTGGGGTGGTGCTCTCTCCGGGCCCTTGGAAGACCTCCCGGGCTGCCTCCAAAGGCCGGTTTGCAAGCATTCATGTCCGTTGTTCCCGACAGCCGCGCACAATGCTCCCAAGCCCGAGAGAAAAGCATTTTGGGGTGGTGATCAGTCCGACCCTTGGAAGACCTCCCCGGCTGCCTCCAAAGGACAGTTTGCAAGCACTCATGCCCGCTGTTCCCGCCAGCCGCGCACAATGCTCCCAAGACCGTGAGAAAAGCGCGTCGGGGTGGTGTTCTCTCAGGGACCATGGAGGACCTCCCCGGCTGCCCCCAAAGGCCGGTTTGCAAGCATTCCCACTCGCTGTTCCCGCCAGGCACACACAATGTTCCAAAACCCCGGAGAAAAGCGCTTCGGGGTGGTGGTCTCTCCGGGCCCATGCCCCTGAGCCTGGGGGCCAGGCAGGGGATCCACAGTCCCAGGCCAAGGCAGAACCACATGCACACGTCTGTTCCTGCCCCCTCCACCGGCAGAGAGCTGGGGGGAGCCAGACTCTGTCAGGCAGCTGCTGGGCTGGCCGCCTGTGTGGGAAGGGGCAGAGCCGACCTAGGGGCAAGTTGGGCCTCTTGCTCTCCCTGCTGCCCTGAGGCTGCTGGGCCAAAGAGGTCTTGGGCATCCAGCCCCTTGCTGGTCCCTTCCCTCTGACGAGGCCCTCTGAGCTCCAGCACCTTGCAGTGTGGAGACAGCCCCTGCCAGCAACCTCCTCTCCAAGGAGGCCTCAACCGAGGCCTAGGCCCAGGGGAAAGGCACCAGCGGAGATGAGCCAGTGGAGGCGCACGGGCATGTCTTGACCCAGTCCCCGCAGACTGCCCCTTGGTGGGGCAGTACCCCCGGAGGCCAGGAAGGTCTGGGCAAGGCTGCGAGGGGCAGGGACCCTGCTGGGTCGTGCCCCTGGCCTGTGGGGCGTCTGAGCACAACCGGCACTCTCCCGCTGGAAGACCTCCCCGTCTGCCTCCAAAGGCCGGTTTGCAAGCACTCCCGCCCGCTGTTCCCGCCAGGCACGCACAATGCTCCCAAGCCCAAGAGAAAAGCGCTTCGGGGTGGTGCTCTCTCCGGGCCCTTGCCCCTGAGCCTGGGGGCCAGGCAGTTGGAACACACTCCCAGGCCAATGCAGAACGACATGCACACGTCTGTTCCTGCCCCCTACACCGGCAGAGAGCTCGGGGGAGCCAGAGACTGCCAGGCTGCTGTTGGGCTGGCTGCCAGTGTGGGACGGGGCAGAGCCGACCTAGGGGCAAGTTGGGCCTCTTGCTCTCCCTGCTGCCCTGAGGCTGCTGGGTCAAAGAGGTCTTGGGCATCCAACCCTTTGCTGGTCCCTTCCCTCTGACGAGGCCCTCTGAGCTCCAGCACCTTGCAGTGTGGAGACAGCCCCTGCCAGCAACATCCTCTCCAAGGAGGCCTCAACCGAGGCCTAGGCCCAGGGGAACGGCACCAGCGGGGTTGAGCCAGGGGAGGCGCCCGGGCATGTCTGGACCCAGTCCCCGCAGCCTGCCCCTTGGAGGGGCAGTACCCCCGGAGGCCAGGAAGGTCTGGGCAAGGCTGGCCAGGGGCAGGGGCCCTGCTGGGTCCTGCCCCTGGCCTGTGGGGCCTCTGAGCACAACCGGCCCTCTCCCACTGGAAGACCTCCCCGGCTCCCTCCAAAGTCCTGTTTGCAAGCACTCCCGCCCACTGTTCCCGCCAGGCGCGCACAATGCTCCCAAGCCCGGGAGAAAAGCGCTTCGGGGTGGTGGTCTCTACGGGCCCTTGCCCCTGAGCCTGGGGGCCAGGCAGGGGATCCACAGTCCCAGGCCAAGGCACAACAACATGCACACGTCTGTTCCTGCCACCTCCACCGGCAGAGAGCTGGGGGGAGCCAGAGTCTGTCAGGCAGCTGCTGGGCTGGCCGCCTGTGTGGGAAGGGGCAGAGCCGACCTAGGGGCAAGTTGGGCCTCTTGCTCTCCCTGCTGCCCTGAGGCTGCTGGGCCAAAGAGGTCTTGGGCATCCAGCCCCTTGCTGGTCCCTTCCCTCTGATGAGGCCCTCTGAGCTCCAGCACCTTGCAGTGTGGAGACAGCCCCTGCCAGCAACCTCCTCTCCAAGGAGGCCTCAACCGAGGCCTAGGCACAGGGGAAAGGCACCAGCGGGGATGAGCCTGGGGAGGCGCCCGGGCATGTCTGGACCCAGTCCCCGCAGCCTGCCCCTTGGTGGGGCAGTACCCCCGGAGGCCAGGAAGGTCTGGGCAAGGCTGCCAGGGGCAGGGACACTGCTGGGTCCTGCCCCTGGCCTGTGGGGCGTCTGAGCACAACCGGCACTCTCCCGCTGGAAGACCTCCCCGTCTGCCTCGAAAGGCCGGTTTGCAAGCACTCCCACCCGCTGTTCCCGCCAGGCATGCACAATGCTCCCAAGCCCGGGAGAAAAGCGCTTCGGGGTGGTGCTCTCTCCGGGCCCTTGCCCCTGAGCCTGGGGGCAAGGCATGGGGAACACACTCCCAGGCCAAGGCAGAACCACATGCCCACGTCTGTTCCTGTCCCCTGCACCGGCAGAGAGCTTGGGGGAGCCAGAGTCTGTCAGGCAGCTGCTGGGTTGGCCGCCTGTGTGGGAAGGGGCAGAGCCGCCCTAGGGGCAAGTTGGGCCTCTTGCTCTCCCTGCTGCCCTGAGGCTGCTGGGCCAAAGAGGTCTTGGGCATCCAGCCCCTTACTGGTCCCTTCCCTCTGACGAGGCCCTCTGAGCTCCAGCACCTTGCAGTGTGGAGACAGCCCCTGCCAGCAACCTCCTCTCCAAGGAGGCCTCAACCGAGGCCTAGGCCCAGGGGAAAGGCACCAGCGGGGATGAGCCAGGGGAGGCGCCCGAGCATGTCTGGACCCAGTCCCCGCAGCCTGCCCCTTGGTGGGGCAGTACCCCCGGAGGCCAGGAAGGTCTGGGTAAGACTGGCCAGGCGCAGGGGCCCTGCTGGGTCCTGCCCCTGGCCTGTGGGGCCTCTGAGCACAACCGGCCCTCTCCCACTGGAAGACCTCCCCGGCTGCCTCCAAAGGCCGGTTTGCAAGCGCTCCCGGCCACTGTTACCAGCAGGCGGGCACAATGCTCCTAAGCCCGGAAGAAAAGCGCTTCAGGGTGGTGCTCTCTCTGGGCCCTTGCCCCTGAGCCTGGGCGCAAGGCAGGGTGTCCACACTCCCAAGCCAAGGCAGAACCACATGCACACGTCTGACCTGCCCCCTGCACCGGCAGAGAGCTCGGGGGAGCCAGAGTCTGTCAGGCAGCTGCTGGGCTGGCCGCCTGTGTGGGAAGTGGCAGAGCCGACCTAGGGGCAAGTTGGGCCTCTTGCTCTCCCTGCTGCCCTGAGGCTGCTGGGCCAAAGAGGTCTTGGGCATCCAGCCCCTTGCTGGTCCCTTCCCTCTGACGAGGCCCTCTGAGCTCCAGCACCTTGCAGTGTGGAGACAGCCCCTGCCAGCAACCTCCTCTCCAAGGAGGCCTCAACCGAGGCCTAGGCCCAGGGGAAAGGCACCAGCGGGGATGAGCCTGGGGAGGCGCCCGGGCATGTCTGGACCCAGTCCCCGCAGCCTGCCCCTTGGTGGGGCAGTACCCCCGGAGGCCAGGAAGGTCTGGGCAAGGCTGGCCAGGGGCAGGGGGCCTGCTGGGTCCTGCCCCTGGCCTGTGGGGCCTCTGAGCACAACCGGCCCTCTCCCACTGGAAGACCTCCCCGGCTGCCTCCAAAGGCGGGTTTGCCAACATTCCCGCCCGCTGTTCCCGCCAGGCACGCACAACGCTCCCAAGGCCAGGAGCAAAGCGCTTCGGGGTGTTGCTCTCTCCGGGCCCTTGCCCCTGAGCCTGGGGTCCAGGCAGTGGGTCCACACTCCCAGACCAAGGCAGAACCACATGCACACGTCTGTTCCTGACCCCTGCACCGGCAGAGAGCTCGGGGGAGCCAGAGTCTGTCAGGCAGCTGCTCGGTTGGCTGCCTGTGTGGGAAGGGGCAGAGCCGACCTAGGGGCAAGTTGGGCCTCTTGCTCTCCCTGCTGCCCTGAGGCTGCTGGGCCAAAGATGTCTTGGGCATCCAGCCCCTTGCTGGTCCCTTCCCGCTGACGAGGCTCTCTGAGCTCCAGCACCTTGCAGTGTGGAGACAGCCCCTGCCAGCAACCTCCTCTCCAAGGAGGCCTCAACCGAGGCCTAGGCCCAGGGGAAAGGCACCAGCGGGGATGAGCCTGGGGAGGCGCCCGGGCATGTCTGGACCCAGGCCCCGCAGCCTGCCCCTTGGTGGGGCAGTACCCCCGGAGGCCAGGAAGGTCTGGGCAAGGCTGGCCAGGGGCAGGGGCCCTGCTGCGTCCTGCCCCTGGCCTGTGGGGCCTCTGAGCACAACCGGCCCTCTCCCACTGGAAGACCTCCCCGGCTGCCTCCAAGGCCGGTTTGCAAGCGCTCCCGCCCACTGTTCCCAGCAGGCGTGCACAATGCTCCCAAGCCCGGGAGAAAAGCGCTTCAGGGTGGTGCTCTCTCCGGGCCCTTGCCCCTGAGCCTGGGGGCAAGGCAGGGTGTCCACACTCCCAGGACAAGGCAGAACCACATGCACACGTCTGATCTGCCCCCTGCACCGGCAGAGAGCTCGGGGGAGCCAGAGTCTGTCAGGCAGCTGCTGGGCTGGCCGCCTGTGTGGGAAGGGGCAGAGCCGACCTAGGGGCAAGTTGGGCCTCTTGCTCTCCCTGCTGCCCTGAGGCTGCTGGGCCAAAGAGGTCTTGGGCATCCAGCCCCTTGCTGGTCCCTTCCCTCTGACGAGGCCCTCTGAGCTCCAGCACCTTTCAGTGTGGAGACAGCCCCTGCCAGCAACCTCCTCTCCAAGGAGGCCTCAACCGAGGCCTAGGCCCAGGGGAAAGGCACCAGCGGGGATGAGCCTGGGGAGGCGCCCGGGCATGTCTGGACCCAGTCCCCGCAGCCTGCCCCTTGGTGGGGCAGTACCCCCGGAGGCCAGGAAGGTCTGGGCAAGGCTGCCAGGGGCAGGGACACTGCTGGGTCCTGCCCCTGGCCTGTGGGGCGTCTGAGCACAACCGGCACTCTCCCGCTGGAAGACCTCCCCGTCTGCCTCGAAAGGCCGGTTTGCAAGCACTCCCACCCGCTGTTCCCGCCAGGCACGCACAATGCTCCCAAGCCCGGGAGAAAAGCGCTTCGGGGTGGTGCTCTCTCCGGGCCCTTGCCCCTGAGCCTGGGGGCAAGGCATGGGGAACACACTCCCAGGCCAAGGCAGAACCACATGCCCACGTCTGTTCCTGTCCCCTGCACCGGCAGAGAGCTTGGGGGAGCCAGAGTCTGTCAGGCAGCTGCTGGGTTGGCCGCCTGTGTGGGAAGGGGCAGAGCCGCCCTAGGGGCAAGTTGGGCCTCTTGCTCTCCCTGCTGCCCTGAGGCTGCTGGGCCAAAGAGGTCTTGGGCATCCAGCCCCTTACTGGTCCCTTCCCTCTGACGAGGCCCTCTGAGCTCCAGCACCTTGCAGTGTGGAGACAGCCCCTGCCAGCAACCTCCTCTCCAAGGAGGCCTCAACCGAGGCCTAGGCCCAGGGGAAAGGCACCAGCGGGGATGAGCCAGGGGAGGCGCCCGAGCATGTCTGGACCCAGTCCCCGCAGCCTGCCCCTTGGTGGGGCAGTACCCCCGGAGGCCAGGAAGGTCTGGGTAAGACTGGCCAGGGGCAGGGGCCCTGCTGGGTCCTGCCCCTGGTCTGTGGGGCCTCTGAGCACAACCGGCCCTCTCCCACTGGAAGACCTCCCCGGCTGCCTCCAAAGGCCGGTTTGCAAGCGCTCCCGGCCACTGTTACCAGCAGGCGGGCACAATGCTCCTAAGCCCGGAAGAAAAGCGCTTCAGAGTGGTGCTCTCTCTGGGCCCTTGCCCCTGAGCCTGGGGGCAAGGCAGGGTGTCCACACTCCCAAGCCAAGGCAGAACCACATGCACACGTCTGACCTGCCCCCTGCACCGGCAGAGAGCTCGGGGGAGCCAGAGTCTGTCAGGCAGCTGCTGGGCTGGCCGCCTGTGTGGGAAGTGGCAGAGCCGACCTAGGGGCAAGTTGGGCCTCTTGCTCTCCCTGCTGCCCTGAGGCTGCTGGGCCAAAGAGGTCTTGGGCATCCAGCCCCTTGCTGGTCCCTTCCCTCTGACGAGGCCCTCTGAGCTCCAGCACCTTGCAGTGTGGAGACAGCCCCTGCCAGCAACCTCCTCTCCAAGGAGGCCTCAACCGAGGCCTAGGCCCAGGGGAAAGGCACCAGCGGGGATGAGCCTGGGGAGGCGCCCGGGCATGTCTGGACCCAGTCCCCGCAGCCTGCCCCTTGGTGGGGCAGTACCCCCGGAGGCCAGGAAGGTCTGGGCAAGGCTGGCCAGGGGCAGGGGGCCTGCTGGGTCCTGCCCCTGGCCTGTGGGGCCTCTGAGCACAACCGGCCCTCTCCCACTGGAAGAACTCCCCGGCTGCCTCCAAAGGCCAGTTTGCCAACACTCCCGCCCGCTGTTCCCGCCAGGCACGCACAATGCTCCCAAGCCCGGGAGAAAAGCGCTTCGGGGTGGTGCTCTCTCCGGGCCCTTGCCCCTGAGCCTGGGGGCAAGGCAGGGGGAACACACTCCCAGGCCAAGGCAGAACCACATGCACACGTCTGTTCCTGACCCCTGCACCGGCAGAGAGCTGGGGGGAGCCAGAGTCTGTCAGGCAGCTGCTGGGCTGGCCGCCTGTGTGGGAAGGGGCAGAGCCGACCTAGGGGCAAGTTGGGCCTCTTGCTCTCCCTGCTGCCCTGAGGCTGCTGGGCCAAAGAGGTCTTGGGCATCCAGCCACTTGCTTGTCCCTTCCCTCTGACGAGGCCCTCTGAGCTCCAGCACCTTGCAGTGTGGAGACAGCACCTGCCAGCAATCTCCTCTCCAAGGAGGCCTGAACCGAGGCCTAGGCCCAGGGAAAAGGCACCAGCGGGGTTGAGCCAGGGGAGGCGCCCGGGCATGTCTGGACCCTGTCCCCGCAGACTGCCCCTTGTTGGGGCAGTACCCCCGGAGGCCAGGAAGGTCTGGGCAAGGCTGGCCAGGGGCAGGGGCCCTGCTGGGTCCTGCCCCTGGCCTGTGGGGCCTCTGAGCACAACCGGCCCTTGCCCACTGGAAGACCTCCCCGGCTGCCTCCAAAGGCCGGTTTGCAAGCACTCCCGCCCACTGTTCCCGCCAGGCGCGCACAATGCTCCCAAGACCGGGAGAAAAGCGCTTCGGGGTGGTGGTCTCTCCGGGCCCCTGGCCCTGAGCCTGGGGGCCAGGCAGGGGATCCACAGTCCCAGGCCAAGGCAGAACCACATGCACACGTCTGTTCCTGCCCCCTCCACCGGCAGAGAGCTGGGGGGAGCCAGAGTCTGTCAGGCAGCTGCTGGGCTGGCCGCCTGTGTGGGAAGGGGCAGAGCCGACCTAGGGGCAAGTTGGGCCTCTTGCTCTCCCTGCTGCCCTGAGGCTGCTGGGCCAAAGAGGTCTTGGGCATCCAGCCCCTTGCTGGTCCCTTCCCTCTGACGAGGCCCTCTGAGCTCCAGCACCTTGCAGTGTGGAGACAGCCCCTGCCAGCAACCTCTTCTCCAAGGAGGCCTCAACCGAGGCCTAGGCCCAGGGGAAAGGCACCAGCGGGGATGAGCCAGTGGAGGCGCACGGGCATGTCTGGACCCAGTCCCCGCAGCCTGCCCCTTGGTGGGGCCGTACCCCCGGAGGCCAGGAAGGTCTGGGCAAGGCTGGCCAGGGGCAGGGGCCCTGCTGGGTCCTGCCCCTGGCCTGTGGGGCCTCTGAGCACAACCGGCCCTCTCCCACTGGAAGACCTCCCCGGCTGCCTCCAAAGGCCGGTTTGCCAACACTCCCGCCCGCTGTTCCCGCCAGGCACGCACAATGCTCCCAAGCCCGGGAGAAAAGCGCTTCGGGGTGTTGCCCTCTCCGGGCCCTTGCCCCTGAGCCTGGGGTCCAGGCAGTGGGTCCACACTCCGAGACCAAGGCAGAACCACATGCACACGTCTGTTCCTGACCCCTGCACCGGCAGAGAGCTCGGGGGAGCTAGAGTCTGTCAGGCAGCTGCTGGGTTGGCTGCCTGTGTGGGAAGGGGCAGAGCCGACCTAGGGGAAAGTTGGGCCTCTTCCTCTCCCTGCTGCCCTGAGGCTGCTGGGCCAAAGACGTCTTGGGCATCCAGCCCCTTACTGGTCCCTTCCCTCTGACGAGGCCCTCTGAGCTCCAGCACCTTGCAGTGTGGAGACAGCCCCTGCCAGCAACCTCCTCTCCAAGGAGGCCTCAACCGAGGCCTAGGCCCAGGGGAAAGGCACCAGCGGGGATGAGCCAGTGGAGGCGCAAGGGCATGTCTGGACCCAGTCCCCGCAGCCTGCCCCTTGGTGGGGCAGTACCCCCGGACGCCAGGAAGGTCTGGGCAAGGCTGCGAGGGGCAAGGGCCCTGCTGGGTCCTGCCCCTGGCCTGTGGGGCGTCTGAGCACAACCGGCACTCTCCCGCTGGTAGACCTCCCCGTCTGCCTCCAAAGGCCGGTTTGCAAGCACTCCCGCCCGCTGTTCCCGCCAGGCAGGCACAATGCTCCCAAGCCCGGGAGAAAAGCGCTTCGGGGTGGTGCTCTCCTCGGGCCCTTGCCCCTGAGCCTGGGGGCCAGGGAGTTGGAACACACTCCCAGGCCAAGGCAGAACGACATGCACACGTCTGTTCCTGCCCCCTACACCGGCAGAGAGCTCGGGGGAGCCAGAGACTGCCAGGCTGCTACTGGGCTGGCTGCCTGTGTGGGACGGGGCAGAGCCGACCTAGGGGCAAGTTGGGCCTCTTGCTCTCCCTGCTGCCCTGAGGCTGCTGGGTCAAAGAGGTCTTGGGCATCCAGCCCTTTGCTGGTCCCTTCCCTCTGACGAGGCCCTCTGAGCTCCAGCACCTTGCAGTGTGGAGACAGCCCCTGCCAGCAACCTCCTCTCCAAGGAGGCATCAACCGAGGCCTATGCCCAGGGGAAAGGCACCAGCGGGGATGAGCCTGGGGAGGCGCCCAGGCATGTCTGGACCCAGTCCCCGCAGCCTGCCCCTTGGTGGGGCAGTACCCCCGGAGGCCAGGAAGGTCTGGGCAAGGCTGGCCAGGGGCAGGGGCCCTGCTGGGTCCTGCCCCTGGCCTGTGGGGCCTCTGAGCACAACCGGCCCTCTCCCACTGGAAGAACTCCCCGGCTGCCTCCAAAGGCGGGTTTGCCAACACTCCCGCCCGCTGTTCCCGCCAGGCACGCACAATGCTCCCAAGCCCGGGAGAAAAGCACTTCGGGGTGGTGCTCTCCTCGGGCCCTTGCCCCTGAGCCTGGGGGCCAGGCAGTTGGTCCACACTCCCAGACCAAGGCAGAACCACATGCACACGTCTGTTCCTGACCCCTGCACTGGCAGAGAGCTCGGGGGAGCCAGAGTCTGTCAGGCAGCTGCTGGGCTGGCCGCCTGTGTGGGAAGGGGCAGAGCCGACCTAGGGGCAAGTTGGGCCTCTTGCTCTCCCTGCTGCCCTGAGGCTGCTGGGCCAAAGAGGTCTTGGGCATCCAGCCCCTTGCTGGTCCCTTCCCTCTGACGAGGCCCTCTGAGCTCTAGCACCTTGCAGTGTGGAGACAGCCCCTGCCAGCAACATCCTCTCCAAGGAGGCCTCAACCGAGGCCTAGGCCCAGGGGAAAGGCACCAGCGGGGATGAGCCTGGAGAGGCGCCCGGGCATGTCTGGACCCAGTCCCCGCAGCCTGCCCCTTGGTGGGGCAGTACCCCCGGAGGCCAGGAAGATCTGGGCAAGGCTGGCCAGGGGCAGGGGCCCTGCTGGGTCCTCCCCATGGCCTGTGGGGCCTCTGAGCACAACCGGCCCTCTCCCACTGAAAGACCTCCCCGGCTGCCTCCAAAGGCCAGTTTGCCAACACTCCTGCCCGCTCTTCCCGCCAGGCACGCACAATGCTCCCAAGCCCGGGAGAAAAGCGCTTCGGGGTGGTGCTCTCTCCGGGCCCTTGCCCCTGAGCCTGTGGGCAAGGCAGGGGGAACACACTCCCAGACCAAGGCAGAAACACATGCACACGTCTGGTCCTGTCCCCTGCACCGGCAGAGAGCTCGGGGGAGCCAGAGTCTCTCAGGCAGGTGCTGGGCTGGCCGCCTGTGTGGGAAGGGGCAGAGCCGCCCTAGGGGCAAGTTGGGCCTCTTGCTCTCCCTGCTGCCCTGAGGCTGCAGGGCCAAAGACGTCTTGGGCATCCAGCCCCTTACTGGTCCCTTCCCTCTGACGAGGCCCTCTGAGCTCCAGCACCTTGCAGTGTGGAGACAGCCCCTGCCAGCAATCTCCTCTCCAAGGAGGCCTCAACCGAGGCCTAGGCCCAGGGGAAAGGCACCAGCGGGGTTGAGCCAGGGGAGGCGCCCGGGCATGTCTGGACCCTGTCCCCGCAGCCTGCCCCTTGGTGGGGCAGTACCCCCGGAGGCCAGGAAGGTCTGGGCAAGGCTGGCCAGGGGCAGGGGCCCTGCTGGGTCCTGCCCCTGGCCTGTGGGGCCTCTGAGCACAACCGGCCCTCTCCCACTGGAAGACCTCCCCGGCTGCCTCCAAAGGCCGGTTTGCAAGCACTCCCGCCCACTGTTCCCGCCAGCCGCGCACAATGCTCCCAAGCCCGGGAGAAAAGCGCTTCGGGGTGGTGCTCTCTCCCGGCCCTTGGAAGACCTCCCCGGCTGCCTCCAAAGGCTGGTTTTCAAGAACTCCCTCCCGCTGACCCGCCAGCCGCACACAATGCTCCCAAGCCCGGGAGAAAAGCATTTTGAGGTGGTCTCTCTCCGGGCCCTTGGAAGACTCCCCGGCTGCCTCTAAAGGCCGGTTTGCAAGCACTCATGTCCTCTGTTCCCGACAGCCGCGAACAATGCTCCCAATTCCGTGAGAAAAGTGCTTCGGGATGGTGCTCTCTCCGGGCCCTTGGAAGACCTCCCAAGCTGCCTCCAAAGGCCGGTTTGCAAGCACTCCCGCCCGCTGTTCCCGCCAGCCTCGCACAATGCTCCCAAGCCCGGGAGAAAAGCGCTTCGGGGTGGTGTTCTCTCCGTGCCAATGGAGGACCTCCCTGGCTGCCCCCAAAGGCCGGTTTGCAAGCACTCCCACTCGCTGTTCCCGCCAGCCACGCACAATCCTCCAAAACCCCGGAGAAAAGCGCTTCGGGGTGGTGTTCTCTCCGTGCCCATGGAAGACCTCCCGGGGTGCCCCCAAAGGCCGGTTTGGAAGCACTCCCACTCGCTGTTCCCGCCATCCGCGCATTATGCTCCCAAGCCCGGGAGAAAAGCATTTTGGGGTGGTGCTCACACCGGGCCCTGGAAGACCTCCCCGGCTGCCTCCAAAGGACGGTTTTCAAGCACTCCTGCCTGCTGTTCCCGCCACCCGCGCAGAATGCTCCCAAGCGCGGGAGAAAAGCGCTTCGGGGTGGTGCTCTCTACAGGCCCTTGGAAGACCTCCCCGGCTGCCTCCAAAGGCCGGTTTGCAAGGACTCCTTCCTGCTGTTCCCGCCAGCCACGCACAATGCTCCCAAGCCCGGGAGAAAAGCATTTTGGGGTGGTGCTCACTGCAGGCCCTTGGAAGACCTCCCCGGCTGCCTCCAATGGCCAGTTTGCAAGCACTCATGTCCGCTGTTCCCACCAGCCGCGCACAATGCTCCCAAGCCCGGGAGAAAAGCTTTTTGGGGTGGTGCTCACTCCGGGCCCTGGAAGACCTCCCCGGCTGCCTCCAAAGGCCAGTTTTCAAGCACTCCTGCCTGCTGTTCCCGCCACCTGCGCACAATGCTCCCAAGCCCGGGAGAAAAGCGCTTCGGGGTGGTGCTCTCTACAGGCCCTTGGAAGACCTCCCCGGCTGCCTCCAAAGGCCGGTTTGCAAGGACTCCTTCCTGCTGTTCCCGCCAGCCACGCACAATGCTCCCAAGCCCGGGAGAGAAGCATTTTGGGGTGGTGCTCTCTACAGGCCCTTGGAAGACCTCCCCGGCTGCCTCCAGTGGCCAGTTTGCAAGCACTCATGCCCGCTGTTCCCACCAGCCGCGCACAATGCTCCCAAGCCCGGGAGAAAAGCTTTTTGGGGTGGTGCTCACACCGGGCCCTGGAAGACCTCCCCGGCTGCCTGCAAAGGCCGGTTTTCAAGCACTCCTGCCTGCTGTTCCTGCCACCCGCGCACAATACTCCCAAGCCCGGGAGAAAAGCGCTTCGGGGTGGTGCTCTCTACAGGCCCTTGGAAGACCTCCCCCGCTGCCTCCAAAGGCCGGTTTGCAAGGACTCCTTCCTGCTGTTCCCGCCAGCCACGCACAATGCTCCCAAGCCCGGGAGAAAAGTGCTTCGGGGTGGTGATCTCTCCGGGCCCTTGGAAGTCGTCCCCGGCTGCCTCCAAAGGCCGGTTTGCAAGCACTCATGCCCGTTGTTCCCACCAGCCGCGCACAATGCTCCCAAGCCCGGGAGAAAAGCATTTTGGGGTGGTGCTCACTCCGGGCCCTTGGAAGACCTCCCCGGCTGCCTCCAAAGGCTAGTTTGCAAGCAGTCCTGCCTGCTGTTCCCGCCAGCCGCGCACAATGCTCCCAAGCCCGGGAGAAAAGCGCTTCGGGGTGGTGCTCTCTCCGGGCCCTTGGAAGACGTCCCCGGCTGCCTCCAAAGGCCGGTTTGCAAGCACTCATGCCCGTTGTTCCCACCAGCCGCGCACAATGCTCCCAAGCCCGGGAGAAAAGCATTTTGGGGTGGTGCTCACTCCGGGCCCTTGGAAGACCTCCCCGGCTGCCTCCAAAGGCCAGTTTGCAAGCAGTCCTGCCTGCTGTTCCCGCCAGCCGCGCACAATGTTCCCAAGCCCGGGAGAAAAGCGCTTCGGGGTGGTGCTCTCTCCGGGCACTTTCAAGACCTCCCCGGCTGCCTCCAAAGGCCGGTTTGTAAGTACTCATTCCCGCTGCTTCCGCCAGCCACGCACAATGCTCCCAAGCCCGGGAGAAAAGCATTTTGGGGTGGTGCTCTCTCCGGGCCCTTGGAAGACCTCCCGGGCTGCCTCCAAAGGCCGGTTTGCAAGCATTCATGTCCGTTGTTCCCGACAGCCGCGCACAATGCTCCCAAGCCCGAGAGAAAAGCATTTTGGGGTGGTGATCAGTCCAACCCTTGGAAGACCTCCCCGGCTGCCTCCAAAGGACAGTTTGCAAGCACTCATGCCCGCTGTTCCCGCCAGCCGCGCACAATGCTCCCAAGACCGTGAGAAAAGCGCGTCGGGGTGGTGTTCTCTCAGGGACCATGGAGGACCTCCCCGGCTGCCCCCAAAGGCCGGTTTGCAAGCATTCCCACTCGCTGTTCCCGCCAGGCACACACAATGTTCCAAAACCCCGGAGAAAAGCGCTTCGGGGTGGTGGTCTCTCCGGGCCCATGCCCCTGAGCCTGGGGGCCAGGCAGGGGATCCACAGTCCCAGGCCAAGGCAGAACCACATGCACACGTCTGTTCCTGCCCCCTCCACCGGCAGAGAGCTGGGGGGAGCCAGACTCTGTCAGGCAGCTGCTGGGCTGGCCGCCTGTGTGGGAAGGGGCAGAGCCGACCTAGGGGCAAGTTGGGCCTCTTGCTCTCCCTGCTGCCCTGAGGCTGCTGGGCCAAAGAGGTCTTGGGCATCCAGCCCCTTGCTGGTCCCTTCCCTCTGACGAGGCCCTCTGAGCTCCAGCACCTTGCAGTGTGGAGACAGCCCCTGCCAGCAACCTCCTCTCCAAGGAGGCCTCAACCGAGGCCTAGGCCCAGGGGAAAGGCACCAGCGGAGATGAGCCAGTGGAGGCGCACGGGCATGTCTGGACCCAGTCCCCGCAGCCTGCCCCTTGGTGGGGCAGTACCCCCGGAGGCCAGGAAGGTCTGGGCAAGGCTGCGAGGGGCAGGGGCCCTGCTGGGTCCTGCCCCTGGCCTGTGGGGCCTCTGAGCACAACCGGCCCTCTCCCACTGGAAGACCTCCCCGGCTGCCTCCAAATGCCGGTTTGCAAGCACTCCCGCCCACTGTTCCCGCCAGGCGCGCACAATGCTCCCAAGCCCGGGAGAAAAGCGCTTCGGTGTGGTGGTCTCTCCGGGCCCTTGCCCCTGACCCTGGGGGCCAGGCAGGGGATCCACAGTCCCAGGCCAAGGCACAACAACATGCACACGTCTGTTCCTGCCCCCTCCACCGGCAGAGAGCTGGGGGGAGCCAGAGTCTGTCAGGCAGCTGCTGGGCTGGCCGCCTGTGTGGGAAGGGGCAGAGCCGACCTAGGGGCAAGTTGGGCCTCTTGCTCTCCCTGCTGCCCTGAGGCTGCTGTGCCAAAGAGTTCTTGGGCATCCAGCCCCTTGCTGGTCCCTTCCCTCTGACGAGGCCCTCTGAGCTCCAGCACCTTGCAGTGTGGAGACAGACCCTGCCAGCAACCTCCTCTCCAAGGAGGCCTCAACCGAAGCCTAGGCCCAGGGGAAAGGCACCAGCGGGGATGAGCCAGTGGAGGCGCCCGGGCATGTCTGGACCCAGTCCCCGCAGCCTGCCCCTTGGTGGGGCAGTACCCCCGGAGGCCAGGAAGGTCTGGGCAAGGCTGGCCAGGGGCAGGGGCCCTGCTGCCTCCTGCCCCTGACCTGTGGGGCCTCTGAGCACAACCGGCCCTCTCCCACTGGAAGACCTCCCCGGCTGCCTCCAAAGGCCGGTTTGCAAGCGCTCCCGCCCACTGTTCCCAGCAGGCGTGCACAATGCTCCCAAGCCCGGGAGAAAAGCGCTTCAGGGTGGTGCTCTCTCCGGGCCCTTGCCCCTGAGCCTGGGGCAAGGCAGGGTGTCCACACTCCCAGGACAAGGCAGAACCACATGCACACGTCTGATCTGCCCCCTGCACCGGCAGAGAGCTCGGGGGAGCCAGAGTCTGTCAGGCAGCTGCTGGGTTGGCCGCCTGTGTGGGAAGTGGCAGAGCCGACCTAGGGGCAAGTTGGGCCTCTTGCTCTCCCTGCTGCACTGAGGCTGCTGGGCCAAAGAGGTCTTGGGCATCCAGCCTCTTGCTGGTCCCTTCCCTCTGACGAGGCCCTCTGAGCTCCAGCACCTTGCAGTGTGGAGACAGCCCCTGCCAGCAACCTCCTCTCCAAGGAGGCCTCAACTGAGGCCTAGGCCCAGGGGAAAGGCACCAGCGGGGATGAGCCTGGGGAGGTGCCCGGCCATGTCTGGACCCAGTCCCCGCAGCCTGCCCCTTGGTGGGGCAGTACCCCCGGAGGCCAGGAGGGTCTGGGCAAGGCTGCCAGGGGCAGGGACACTGCTGGGTCCTGCCCCTGGCCTGTGGGGCGTCTGAGCACAACCGGCACTCTCCCGCTGGAAGACCTCCACGGCTGCCTCCAAAGGCCGGTTTGCAAGCACTCCCGCCCGCTGTTCCCGCCAGGCACGCACAATGCTCCCAAGCCCGGGAGAAAAGCGCTTCGGGGTGGTGCTCTCTCCGGGCCCTTGCCCCTGAGCCTGGGGGACAGGCAGGGGGAACACACTCCCAGGCCAAGGCAGAACGACATGCACACGTCTGTTCCTGCCCCCTACACCGGCAGAGAGTTCGGGGGAGCCAGAGACTGCCAGGCTGCTGCTGGGCTGGCTGCCTGTGTGGGACGGGGTAGAGCCGACCTAGGGGCAAGTTGGGCCTCTTGCTCTCCCTGCTGCCCTGAGGCTGCTGGGTCAAAGAGGTCTTGGGCATCCAGCCCTTTGCTGGTCCTTTCCCTCTGACGAGGCCCTCTGAGCTCCAGCACCTTGCAGTGTGCAGACAGCCCCTGCCGGCAACCTCCTCTCCAAGGAGGCCTCAACCGAGGCCTAGGCCCAGGGGAAAGGCACCAGCGGGGATGAGCCTGGGGAGGCGCCCGGGCATGTCTGGACCCAGGCCCCGCAGCCTGCCCCTTGGTGGGGTAGTACCCCCGGAGGCCAGGAAGGTCTGGGCAAGGCTGCCAGAGGCAGGGACACTGCTGGGTCCTGCCCCTGGCCTGTGGGGCCTCTGAGAACAACTGGCACTCTCCCGCTGGAAGACCTCCCCGGCTGCCTCCAAAGGCTGGTTTGCAAGCACTCAATCCCGCTGTTCACGCCAGCTGCGCACAATGCTCCCAAGCCCGGGAGAAAAGCATTTTCGGGTGGTGCTCACTCCGGGCTTTGGAAGACCTCCCCGGCTGCCTCCAAGGCCGGCTTGCAAGCACTTCTGCCTGCTGTTCCCGCCACCCGCGCACAATGCTCCCAAGCCCGGGAGAAAAGCGTTTCGGGGTGGTGTTCTCTCTGGACCCAAGAAAGACCTCCCGGGCTGCCCCCAAATGCCGGTTTGCAAGCACTCCCACTCACTGTTCCCGCCATCCGTGCAAATGCTCCAAGCCCAGGAGAAAAGCCCTTCAGGGTGGTGCTCTCTCCCGGCCCTTGGAAGACCTCCCCGGCTGCCTCCAAAGGCTGGATTTCAAGTACTCCCTCCCGCTGTCCCGCCAGCCGCACACAATGCTCCCAATCACGGGAGAAAAGTGCTTCGGGGTGGTGCTCTCTACGGGCCCTTGGAAGACCTCCCCGTTTGTCTCCAAAGGCCGGTTTGCAAGCACTCATGCCCGCTGTTCCCGCCAGCCGCGCACAATGCTCCCAAGCCTAGGAGAAAAGCGCTTCGGGGTGGTGCTCTCTCCCGGCCCTTGGAAGACCTCCCCGGCTGCCTCCAAAGGCCGGTTTGCAAGCACTCAATCCCGCTGTTCCCGCCAGCCGCGCACAATGCTCCCAAGCCCGGGAGAAAAGCGCTTCGGGGTGGTGCTCTCTCCCGGCCCTTGGAAGACCTCCCCGGCTGCCTCCAAGGGCTGGTTTTCAAGAACTCCCTCCCGCTGACCCGCCAGCCGCACACAATGCTCCCAAGCCCGGGAGAAAAGCATTTTGAGGTGGTCTCTCTCCGGGCCCTTGGAAGACTCCCCGGCTGCCTCTAAAGGCCGGTTTGCAAGCACTCATGTCCTCTGTTCCCGACAGCCGCGAACAATGCTCCCAATTCCGTGAGAAAAGTGCTTCGGGATGGTGCTCTCTCCGGGCCCTTGGAAGACCTCCCAAGCTGCCTCCAAAGTCCGGTTTGCAAGCACTCCCGCCCGCTGTTCCCGCCAGCCTCGCACAATGCTCCCAAGCCCGGGAGAAAAGCGCTTCGGGGTGGTGTTCTCTCCGTGCCAATGGAGGACCTCCCTGGCTGCCCCCAAAGGCCGGTTTGCAAGCACTCCCACTCGCTGTTCCCGCCAGCCACGCACAATCCTCCAAAACCCCGGAGAAAAGCGCTTCGGGGTGGTGTTCTCTCCGTGCCCATGGAAGACCTCCCGGGGTGCCCCCAAAGGCCGGTTTGGAAGCACTCCCACTCGCTGTTCCCGCCATCCGCGCATTATGCTCCCAAGCCCGGGAGAAAAGCATTTTGGGGTGGTGCTCACACCGGGCCCTGGAAGACCTCCCCGGCTGCCTCCAAAGGACGGTTTTCAAGCACTCCTGCCTGCTGTTCCCGCCACCCGCGCAGAATGCTCCCAAGCGCGGGAGAAAAGCGCTTCGGGGTGGTGCTCTCTACAGGCCCTTGGAAGACCTCCCCGGCTGCCTCCAAAGGCCGGTTTGCAAGGACTCCTTCCTGCTGTTCCCGCCAGCCACGCACAATGCTCCCAAGCCCGGGAGAAAAGCATTTTGGGGTGGTGCTCACTGCGGGCCCTTGGAAGACCTCCCCGGCTGCCTCCAATGGCCAGTTTGCAAGCACTCATGTCCGCTGTTCCCACCAGCCGCGCACAATGCTCCCAAGCCCGGGAGAAAAGCTTTTTGGGGTGGTGCTCACTCCGGGCCCTGGAAGACCTCCCCGGCTGCCTCCAAAGGCCAGTTTTCAAGCACTCCTGCCTGCTGTTCCCGCCACCTGCGCACAATGCTCCCAAGCCCGGGAGAAAAGCGCTTCGGGGTGGTGCTCTCTACAGGCCCTTGGAAGACCTCCCCGGCTGCCTCCAAAGGCCGGTTTGCAAGGACTCCTTCCTGCTGTTCCCGCCAGCCACGCACAATGCTCCCAAGCCCGGGAGAGAAGCATTTTGGGGTGGTGCTCTCTACAGGCCCTTGGAAGACCTCCCCGGCTGCCTCCAGTGGCCAGTTTGCAAGCACTCATGCCCGCTGTTCCCACCAGCCGCGCACAATGCTCCCAAGCCCGGGAGAAAAGCTTTTTGGGGTGGTGCTCACACCGGGCCCTGGAAGACCTCCCCGGCTGCCTGCAAAGGCCGGTTTTCAAGCACTCCTGCCTGCTGTTCCTGCCACCCGCGCACAATACTCCCAAGCCCGGGAGAAAAGCGCTTCGGGGTGGTGCTCTCTACAGGCCCTTGGAAGACCTCCCCCGCTGCCTCCAAAGGCCGGTTTGCAAGGACTCCTTCCTGCTGTTCCCGCCAGCCACGCACAATGCTCCCAAGCCCGGGAGAAAAGTGCTTCGGGGTGGTGATCTCTCCGGGCCCTTGGAAGTCGTCCCCGGCTGCCTCCAAAGGCCGGTTTGCAAGCACTCATGCCCGTTGTTCCCACCAGCCGCGCACAATGCTCCCAAGCCCGGGAGAAAAGCATTTTGGGGTGGTGCTCACTCCGGGCCCTTGGAAGACCTCCCCGGCTGCCTCCAAAGGCTAGTTTGCAAGCAGTCCTGCCTGCTGTTCCCGCCAGCCGCGCACAATGCTCCCAAGCCCGGGAGAAAAGCGCTTCGGGGTGGTGCTCTCTCCGGGCCCTTGGAAGACGTCCCCGGCTGCCTCCAAAGGCCGGTTTGCAAGCACTCATGCCCGTTGTTCCCACCAGCCGCGCACAATGCTCCCAAGCCCGGGAGAAAAGCATTTTGGGGTGGTGCTCACTCCGGGCCCTTGGAAGACCTCCCCGGCTGCCTCCAAAGGCCAGTTTGCAAGCAGTCCTGCCTGCTGTTCCCGCCAGCCGCGCACAATGTTCCCAAGCCCGGGAGAAAAGCGCTTCGGGGTGGTGCTCTCTCCGGGCACTTTCAAGACCTCCCCGGCTGCCTCCAAAGGCCGGTTTGTAAGTACTCATTCCCGCTGCTTCCGCCAGCCACGCACAATGCTCCCAAGCCCGGGAGAAAAGCATTTTGGGGTGGTGCTCTCTCCGGGCCCTTGGAAGACCTCCCGGGCTGCCTCCAAAGGCCGGTTTGCAAGCATTCATGTCCGTTGTTCCCGACAGCCGCGCACAATGCTCCCAAGCCCGAGAGAAAAGCATTTTGGGGTGGTGATCAGTCCGACCCTTGGAAGACCTCCCCGGCTGCCTCCAAAGGACAGTTTGCAAGCACTCATGCCCGCTGTTCCCGCCAGCCGCGCACAATGCTCCCAAGACCGTGAGAAAAGCGCGTCGGGGTGGTGTTCTCTCAGGGACCATGGAGGACCTCCCCGGCTGCCCCCAAAGGCCGGTTTGCAAGCATTCCCACTCGCTGTTCCCGCCAGGCACACACAATGTTCCAAAACCCCGGAGAAAAGCGCTTCGGGGTGGTGGTCTCTCCGGGCCCCTGCCCCTGAGCCTGGGGGCCAGGCAGGGGATCCACAGTCCCAGGCCAAGGCAGAACCACATGCACACGTCTGTTCCTGCCCCCTCCACCGGCAGAGAGCTGGGGGGAGCCAGACTCTGTCAGGCAGCTGCTGGGCTGGCCGCCTGTGTGGGAAGGGGCAGACCGACCTAGGGGCAAGTTGTGCCTCTTGCTCTCCCTGCTGCCCTGAGGCTGCTGTGCCAAAGAGGTCTTGGGCATCCAGCCCCTTGCTGGTCCCTTCCCTCTGACGAGGCCCTCTGAGCTCCAGCACCTTGCAGTGTGGAGACAGCCCCTGCCAGCAACCTCCTCTCCAAGGAGGCCTCAACCGAGGCCTAGGCCCAGGGGAAAGGCACCAGCGGAGATGAGCCAGTGGAGGCGCACGGGCATGTCTGGACCCAGTCCCCGCAGCCTGCCCCTTGGTGGGGCAGTACCCCCGGAGGCCAGGAAGGTCTGGGCAAGGCTGCGAGGGGCAGGGGCCCTGCTGGGTCGTGCCCCTGGCCTGTGGGGCGTCTGAGCACAACCGGCACTCTCCCGCTGGAAGACCTCCCCGTCTGCCTCCAAAGGCCGGTTTGCAAGCACTCCCGCCCGCTGTTCCCGCCAGGCACGCACAATGCTCCCAAGCCCAGGAGAAAAGCGCTTCGGGGTGGTGCTCTCTCCGGGCCCTTGCCCCTGAGCCTGGGGGCCAGGCAGTTGGAACACACTCCCAGGCCAATGCAGAACGACATGCACACGTCTGTTCCTGCCCCCTACACCGGCAGAGAACTCGGGGGAGCCAGAGACTGCCAGGCTGCTGTTGGGCTGGCTGCCAGTGTGGGACGGGGCAGAGCCGACCTAGGGGCAAGTTGGGCCTCTTGCTCTCCCTGCTGCCCTGAGGCTGCTGGGTCAAAGAGGTCTTGGGCATCCAACCCTTTGCTGGTCCCTTCCCTCTGACGAGGCCCTCTGAGCTCCAGCACCTTGCAGTGTGGAGACAGCCCCTGCCAGCAACCTCCTCTCCAAAGAGGCCTCAACCGAGGCCTACGCCCAGGGGAAAAGCACCAGCGGGGATGATCCTGGGGAGGCGCACGGACATGTCTGGACCCAGTCCCCGCAGCCTGCCCCTTGGTGGGGCAGTACCCCCGGAGGCCAGGAAGGTCTGGGCAAGGCTGGCCAGGGGCAGGGTCCCTGCTGGGTCCTGCCCCTGGCCTGTGAGGCCTCTGAGCACAACCGGCCCTCTCCCACTGGAAGACCTCCCCAGCTGCCTCCAAAGTCCTGTTTGCAAACACTCCCGCCCGCTGTTCACGCCAGGCTCGCACAATGCTCCCAAGCCCGGGAGAAAAGCGCTTCGGGGTGGTGCTCTCTCCGGGCCCTTGCCCCTGAGCCTGGTGTCCAGGCAGTGGGTCCACACTCCCAGACCAAGGCAGAACCACATGCACACGTCTGTTCCTGACCCCTGCCCCGGCAGAGAGTTCGGGGGAGCCAGAGTCTGTCAGGCAGGTGCTGGGCTGGCCGCCTGTGTGGGAAGGGGCAGAGCCGACCTAGGGGCAAGTTGGGCCTCTTCCTCTCCCTGCTGCCCTGAGGCTGCTGGGCCAAAGAGGTCTTGGGCATCCAGCCCCTTGCTGGTCCCTTCCCTCTGACGAGGCCCTCTGAGCTCCAGCACCTTGCAGTGTGGAGACAGCACCTGCCAGCAACATCCTCTCCAAGGAGGCCTCAACCGAGGCCTAGGCCCAGGGGAAAGGCACCAGCGGGGATGAGCCTGGGGAGGCGCCCGGGCATGTCTGGACCCAGTCCCCGCAGCCTGCCCCTGGTGGGGCAGTACCCCCGGAGGCCAGGAAGATCTGGGCAAGGCTGGCCAGGGGCAGGGGCCCTGCTGGGTCCTCCCCATGGCCTGTGGGTCCTCTGAGCACAACCGGCCCTCTCCCACTGGAAGACCTCCCCGGCTGCCTCCAAAGGCCGGTTTGCAAGCACTCCCGCCCACTGTTCCCGCCAGGCGCGCACAATGCTCCCAAGCCCGGGAGAAAAGCGCTTCGGGGTGGTGCTCTCTCCGGGCCCTTGCCCCTGAGCCTGTGGGCAAGGCAGGGGGATCACACTCCCAGACCAAGGCAGAAACACATGCACACGTCTGTTCCTGTCCCCTGCACCGGCAGAGAGCTCGGGGGAGCCAGAGTCTCTCAGGCAGGTGCTGGGCTGGCCGCCTGTGTGGGAAGGGGCAGAGCCGACCTAGGGGCAAGTTGGGCCTCTTGCTCTCCCTGCTGCCCTGAGGCTGCAGGGCCAAAGACGTCTTGGGCATCCAGCCCCTTACTGGTCCCTTCCCTCTGACGAGGCCCTCTGAGCTCCAGCACCTTGCAGTGTGGAGACAGCCCCTGCCAGCAATCTCCTCTCCAAGGAGGCCTCAACCGAGGCCTAGGCCCAGGGGAAAGGCACCAGCGGGGTTGAGCCAGGGGAGGCGCCCGGGCATGTCTGGACCCTGTCCCCGCAGCCTGCCCCTTGGTGGGGCAGTACCCCCGGAGGCCAGGAAGGTCTGGGCAAGGCTGGCCAGGGGCAGGGGCCCTGCTGGGTCCTGCCCCTGGCCTGTGGGGCCTCTGAGCACAACCGGCCCTCTCCCACTGGAAGACCTCCCCGGCTGCCTCCAAAGGCCGGTTTGCAAGCACTCCCGCCCACTGTTCCCGCCAGGCGCGCACAATGCTCCCAAGCCCGGGAGAAAAGCGCTTCGGGGTGGTGGTCTCTCCGGGCCCTTGCCCCTGAGCCTGGGGGCCAGGCAGGGGGTCCACAGTCCCAGGCCAAGGCAAAACAACATGCACACGTCTGTTCCTGCCCCCTCCACCGGCAGAGAGCTGGGGGGAGCCAGTGTCTGTCAGGCAGCTGCTGGGCTGGCCGCCTGTGTGGGAAGGGGCAGAGCCGACCTAGGGGCAAGTTGGGCCTCTTACTCTCCCTGCTGCCCTGAGGCTGCTGTGCCAAAGAGGTCTTGGGCATCCAGCCCCTTGCTGGTCCCTTCCCTCTGACGAGGCCCTCTGAGCTCCAGCACCTTGCAGTGTGGAGACAGACCCTGCCAGCAACCTCCTCTCCAAGGAGGCCTCAACCGAGGCCTAGGCCCAGGGGAAAGGCACCAGCGGGGATGAGCCAGTGGAGGCACACGGGCATATCAGGACCCAGTCCCCGCAGCCTGCCCCTTGGTGGGGCAGTACCCCCGGAGGCCAGGAAGGTCTGGGCAAGGCTGGCCAGGGGCAGGGTCCCTGCTGGGTCCTGCCCCTGGCCTGTGGGGCCTCTGAGCACAACCGGCCCTCTCCCACTGGAAGACTTCCCCGGCTGCCTTCAAAGGCGGGTTTGCCAACACTCCCGCCCGCTGTTCCCGCCAGGCACGCACAACGCTCCCAAGGCCAGGAGAAAAGCGCTTCGGGGTGTTGCTCTCTCCGGGCCCTTGCCCCTGAGCCTGGGGTCCAGGCAGTGGGTCCACACTCCCAGACCAAGGCAGAACCACATGCACACGTCTGTTCCTGACCCCTGAACCGGCAGAGAGCTCGGGGGAGCCAGAGTCTATCAGGCAGCTGCTGGGTTGGCTGCCTGTGTGGGAAGGGGCAGAGCCGACCTAGGGGCAAGTTGGGCCTCTTGCTCTCCCTGCTGCCCTGAGGCTGCTGGGCCAAAGAGGTCTTGGGCATCCAGCCCCTTGCTGGTCCCTTCCCTCTGACGAGGCCCTCTGAGCTCCAGCACCTTGCAGTGTGGAGACAGCCCCTGCCAGCAACCTCCTCTCCAAGGAGGCCTCAACCGAGGCCTATGCCCAGGGGAAAGGCACCAGCGGGGATGAGCCTGGGGAGGCGCCCGGGCATGTCTGGACCCAGTCCCCGCAGCCTGCCCCTTGGTGGGGCAGTACCCCCGGAGGCCAGGAAGGTCTGGGCAAGGCTGGCCAGGGGCAGGGGACCTGCTGGGTCCTGCCCCTGGCCTGTGAGGCCACTGAGCACAACCGGCCCTCTCCCACTGGAAGACCTCCACGGCTGCCTCCAAAGTCCTGTTTGCAAACACTCCCGCCCGCTGTTCACGCCAGGCTCGCACAATGCTCCCAAGCCCGGGAGAAAAGCGCTTCGGGGTGGTGCTCCCTCCGGGCCCTTGCCCCTAAGCCTGCGGGCCAGGCAGGGGGAACACACTCCCAGGCCAAGACAGAACGACATGAACACGTCTGTTCCTGCCCCCTACACCGGCAGAGAGCTCGGGGGAGCCAGAGTCTCTCAGGCAGGTGCTGGGCTGGCCGCCTGTGTGGGAAGGGGCAGAGCCGACCTAGGGGCAAGTCGGGCCTCTTGCTCTCCCTGTTGCCCTGAGGCTGCTGGGCCAAAGACGTCTTGGGCATCCAGCCCTTTGCTGGTCCCTTCCCTCTGACGAGGCCCTCTGATCTCCAGCACCTTGCAGTGTGGAGACAGCCCCTGCCAGCAACCTTCTCTCCAAGGAGGCCTCAACCGAGGCCTAGGCCCAGGGGAAAGGCACCAGCGGGGATGAGCCTGGGGAGGCGCCCGGGAATGTCTGGACCCAGTCCCCGCAGCCTGCCCCTTGGTGGGGCAGTACCCCTGGAGGCCAGGAAGGTCTGGGCAAGTCTGACCAGGGGCAGGGGACCTGCTGGGTCCTGCCCCTGGCCTGTGGGGCCTCTGAGCACAACCGGCCCTCTCCCACTGGAAGACCTCCCCGGCTGCCTCCAAAGGCCGTTTTGCACGCACTCCCGCCCACTGTTCCCACCAAGCGCGCACAATGCTCCCAAGCCCGGGAGAAAAGCGCTTCGGGGTGGTGCTCTCTCCGGGCCCTTGCCCCTGAGCCTGGGGGCCAGGCAGGGGGTCCACAGTCCCAGGACAAGGCAGAACCACATGCACACGTCTGTTCCTGACCCCTGCACCGGCAGAGAGCTCGGGGGAGCCAGAGTCTGTCAGGCAGCTGCTGGGCTGGCCGCCTTTTTGGGAAGGGGCAGAGCCGACCTAGGGGCAAGTTGGGCCTCTTGCTCTCCCTGCTGCCCTGAGGCTGCTGGGCCAAAGAGGTCTTGGGCATCCAGCCCTTTGCTTGTCCCTTCACTCTGACGAGGCCCTCTGAGCTCCAGCACCTTGCAGTGTGGAGACAGCCCCTGCCAGCAACCTCCTCTCCAAGGAGGCCTCAACCGAGACCTAGGACCAGGGGAAAGGCACCAGCGGGGATGAGCCTGGGGAGGCGCCCGGGCATGTCTGGACCCAGTCCCCGCAGCCTGCCCCTTGGTGGGGCAGTACCCCCGGAGGCCAGGAAGGTCTGGGAAAGGCTGGCCAGGGGCAGGGGACCTGCTGGGTCCTGCCCCTGGCCTGTGGGGCCTCTGAGCACAACCGGCCCTCTCCCACTGGAAGACCTCCCCGGCTGCCTCCAAAGTCCTGTTTGCCAACACTCCCACCCGCTGTTCACGCCAGACTTGCACAATGCTCCCAAGCCCGGGAGAAAAGCGCTTCGGGGTGGTGCTCTCTCTGGGCCCTTGCCCCTGAGCCTGGGGGCAAGGCAGGGTGTCCACACTCCCAGGCCAAGGCAGAACCACATGCACACGTCTGATCTGCCCCCTGCACCGGCAGAGAGCTCGGGGGAGCCAGAGTCTGTCAGGCAGCTGCTGGGCTGGCCGCCTGTGTGGGAAGTGGCAGAGCCGACCTAGGGGCAAGTAGGGCCTCTTGCTCTCCCTGCTGCCCTGAGGCTGCTGGGCCATAGAGGTCTTGGGCATCCAGCCCCTTGCTGGTCCCTTCCCTCTGACGAGGCCCTATGAGCTCCAGCACCTTGCAGTGTGGAGACAGCCCCTGCCAGCAACCTCCTCTCCAAGGAGGCCTCAACCGAGGCCTAGGCCCAGGGGAAAGGCACCAGCGGGGATGAGCCTGGGGAGGCGCCCGGGCATGTCTGGACCCAGTCCCCGCAGCCTGCCCCTTGGTGGGGCAGTACCCCCGGAGGCCAGGAAGGTCTGGGCAAGGCTGGCCAGGGGCAGGGGCCCTGCTGGGTCCTGCCCCTGGCCTGTGGGGCCTCTGAGCACAACCGGCCCTCTCCCACTGGAAGAACTCCCCGGCTCCCTCCAAAGGCCAGTTTGCCAACACCTGCGCCCGCTGTTCCCGCCAGGCACGCACAATGCTCCCAAGCCCGGGAGAAAAGCGCTTCGGGGTGGTGCTCTCCTCGGGCCCTTGCCCCTGAGCCTGGGGTCCAGGCAGTTGGTCCACACTCCCAGACCAAGGCAGAACCACATGCACACGTCTGTTCCTGACCCCTGCACCGGCAGAGATTTCGGGGGAGCCAGAGTTTGTCAGGCAGCTGCTGGGCTCGCCGCCTGTGTGGGAAGGGGCAGAGCCGCCCTAGGGGCAAGTTGGGCCTCTTGCTCTCCCTGCTGCCCTGAGGCTGCTGGGCCAAAGAGGTCTTGGGCATCCAGCCCCTTGCTGGTCCCTTCCCTCTGAGGAGGCCCTCTGAGCTCCAGCACCTTGCAGTGTGGAGACAGCCCCTTCCAGCAACATCCTCTGCAAGGAGGCCTCAACCGAGGCCTAGGCCCAGGGGAACGGCACCAGCGGGGATGAGCCTGGGGAGGCGCCCGGGCATGTCTGGACCCAGTCCCCGCAGCCTGCCCCTTGGTGGGGCAGTACCCCCGGAGGCCAGGAAGGTCTGGGCAAGGCTGGACAGGGGCAGGGGGCCTGCTGGGTCCTGCCCCTGGCCTGTGGGGCCTCTGAGCACAACCGGCCCTCTCCCACTGGAAGAACTCCCCGGCTGCCTCCAAGGCCAGTTTGCCAACACTCCCGCCCGCTGTTCCCGCCAGGCACGCACAATGCTCCCAAGCCCGGGAGAAAAGCGCTTCGGGGTGGTGCTCTCTCCGGGCCCTTGCCCCTGAGCCTGGGGGCAAGGCAGGGGGAACACACTCCCAGGCCAAGGCAGAACCACATGCACACGTCTGTTCCTGACCCCTGCACCGGCAGAGAGCTGGGGGGAGCCAGAGTCTGTCAGGCAGCTGCTGGGCTGGCCGCCTGTGTGGGAAGGGGCAGAGCCGACCTAGGGGCAAGTTGGGCCTCTTGCTCTCCCTGCTGCCCTGAGGCTGCTGGGCCAAAGAGGTCTTGGGCATCCAGCCACTTGCTTGTCCCTTCCCTCTGACGAGGCCCTCTGAGCTCCAGCACCTTGCAGTGTGGAGACAGCACCTGCCAGCAATCTCCTCTCCAAGGAGGCCTGAACCGAGGCCTAGGCCCAGGGAAAAGGCACCAGCGGGGTTGAGACAGGGGAGGCGCCCGGGCATGTCTGGACCCTGTCCCCGCAGACTGCCCCTTGGTGGGGCAGTACCCCCGGAGGCCAGGAAGGTCTGGGCAAGGCTGGCCAGGGGCAGGGGCCCTGCTGGGTCCTGCCCCTGGCCTGTGGGGCCTCTGAGCACAACCGGCCCTTGCCCACTGGAAGACCTCCCCGGCTGCCTCCAAAGGCCGGTTTGCAAGCACTCCCGCCCACTGTTCCCGCCAGGCGCGCACAATGCTCCCAAGACCGGGAGAAAAGCGCTTCGGGGTGGTGGTCTCTCCGGGCCCCTGGCCCTGAGCCTGGGGGCCAGGCAGGGGATCCACAGTCCCAGGCCAAGGCAGAACGACATGCACACGTCTGTTCCTGCCCCCTACACCGGCAGAGAGTTCGGGGGAGCCAGAGACTGCCAGGCTGCTGCTGGGCTGGCTGCCTGTGTGGGACGGGGTAGAGCCGACCTAGGGGCAAGTTGGGCCTCTTGCTCTCCCTGCTGCCCTGAGGCTGCTGGGTCAAAGAGGTCTTGGGCATCCAGCCCTTTGCTGGTCCTTTCCCTCTGACGAGGCCCTCTGAGCTCCAGCACCTTGCAGTGTGCAGACAGCCCCTGCCGGCAACCTCCTCTCCAAGGAGGCCTCAACCGAGGCCTAGGCCCAGGGGAAAGGCACCAGCGGGGATGAGCCTGGGGAGGCGCCCGGGCATGTCTGGACCCAGGCCCCGCAGCCTGCCCCTTGGTGGGGTAGTACCCCCGGAGGCCAGGAAGGTCTGGGCAAGGCTGCCAGAGGCAGGGACACTGCTGGGTCCTGCCCCTGGCCTGTGGGGCCTCTGAGAACAACTGGCACTCTCCCGCTGGAAGACCTCCCCGGCTGCCTCCAAAGGCTGGTTTGCAAGCACTCAATCCCGCTGTTCACGCCAGCTGCGCACAATGCTCCCAAGCCCGGGAGAAAAGCATTTTCGGGTGGTGCTCACTCCGGGCTTTGGAAGACCTCCCCGGCTGCCTCCAAGGCCGGCTTGCAAGCACTTCTGCCTGCTGTTCCCGCCACCCGCGCACAATGCTCCCAAGCCCGGGAGAAAAGCGTTTCGGGGTGGTGTTCTCTCTGGACCCAAGAAAGACCTCCCGGGCTGCCCCCAAATGCCGGTTTGCAAGCACTCCCACTCACTGTTCCCGCCATCCGTGCAAATGCTCCAAGCCCAGGAGAAAAGCCCTTCAGGGTGGTGCTCTCTCCCGGCCCTTGGAAGACCTCCCCGGCTGCCTCCAAAGGCTGGATTTCAAGTACTCCCTCCCGCTGTCCCGCCAGCCGCACACAATGCTCCCAATCACGGGAGAAAAGTGCTTCGGGGTGGTGCTCTCTACGGGCCCTTGGAAGACCTCCCCGTTTGTCTCCAAAGGCCGGTTTGCAAGCACTCATGCCCGCTGTTCCCGCCAGCCGCGCACAATGCTCCCAAGCCTAGGAGAAAAGCGCTTCGGGGTGGTGCTCTCTCCCGGCCCTTGGAAGACCTCCCCGGCTGCCTCCAAAGGCCGGTTTGCAAGCACTCAATCCCGCTGTTCCCGCCAGCCGCGCACAATGCTCCCAAGCCCGGGAGAAAAGCGCTTCGGGGTGGTGCTCTCTCCCGGCCCTTGGAAGACCTCCCCGGCTGCCTCCAAGGGCTGGTTTTCAAGAACTCCCTCCCGCTGACCCGCCAGCCGCACACAATGCTCCCAAGCCCGGGAGAAAAGCATTTTGAGGTGGTCTCTCTCCGGGCCCTTGGAAGACTCCCCGGCTGCCTCTAAAGGCCGGTTTGCAAGCACTCATGTCCTCTGTTCCCGACAGCCGCGAACAATGCTCCCAATTCCGTGAGAAAAGTGCTTCGGGATGGTGCTCTCTCCGGGCCCTTGGAAGACCTCCCAAGCTGCCTCCAAAGTCCGGTTTGCAAGCACTCCCGCCCGCTGTTCCCGCCAGCCTCGCACAATGCTCCCAAGCCCGGGAGAAAAGCGCTTCGGGGTGGTGTTCTCTCCGTGCCAATGGAGGACCTCCCTGGCTGCCCCCAAAGGCCGGTTTGCAAGCACTCCCACTCGCTGTTCCCGCCAGCCACGCACAATCCTCCAAAACCCCGGAGAAAAGCGCTTCGGGGTGGTGTTCTCTCCGTGCCCATGGAAGACCTCCCGGGGTGCCCCCAAAGGCCGGTTTGGAAGCACTCCCACTCGCTGTTCCCGCCATCCGCGCATTATGCTCCCAAGCCCGGGAGAAAAGCATTTTGGGGTGGTGCTCACACCGGGCCCTGGAAGACCTCCCCGGCTGCCTCCAAAGGACGGTTTTCAAGCACTCCTGCCTGCTGTTCCCGCCACCCGCGCAGAATGCTCCCAAGCGCGGGAGAAAAGCGCTTCGGGGTGGTGCTCTCTACAGGCCCTTGGAAGACCTCCCCGGCTGCCTCCAAAGGCCGGTTTGCAAGGACTCCTTCCTGCTGTTCCCGCCAGCCACGCACAATGCTCCCAAGCCCGGGAGAAAAGCATTTTGGGGTGGTGCTCACTGCGGGCCCTTGGAAGACCTCCCCGGCTGCCTCCAATGGCCAGTTTGCAAGCACTCATGTCCGCTGTTCCCACCAGCCGCGCACAATGCTCCCAAGCCCGGGAGAAAAGCTTTTTGGGGTGGTGCTCACTCCGGGCCCTGGAAGACCTCCCCGGCTGCCTCCAAAGGCCAGTTTTCAAGCACTCCTGCCTGCTGTTCCCGCCACCTGCGCACAATGCTCCCAAGCCCGGGAGAAAAGCGCTTCGGGGTGGTGCTCTCTACAGGCCCTTGGAAGACCTCCCCGGCTGCCTCCAAAGGCCGGTTTGCAAGGACTCCTTCCTGCTGTTCCCGCCAGCCACGCACAATGCTCCCAAGCCCGGGAGAGAAGCATTTTGGGGTGGTGCTCTCTACAGGCCCTTGGAAGACCTCCCCGGCTGCCTCCAGTGGCCAGTTTGCAAGCACTCATGCCCGCTGTTCCCACCAGCCGCGCACAATGCTCCCAAGCCCGGGAGAAAAGCTTTTTGGGGTGGTGCTCACACCGGGCCCTGGAAGACCTCCCCGGCTGCCTGCAAAGGCCGGTTTTCAAGCACTCCTGCCTGCTGTTCCTGCCACCCGCGCACAATACTCCCAAGCCCGGGAGAAAAGCGCTTCGGGGTGGTGCTCTCTACAGGCCCTTGGAAGACCTCCCCCGCTGCCTCCAAAGGCCGGTTTGCAAGGACTCCTTCCTGCTGTTCCCGCCAGCCACGCACAATGCTCCCAAGCCCGGGAGAAAAGTGCTTCGGGGTGGTGATCTCTCCGGGCCCTTGGAAGTCGTCCCCGGCTGCCTCCAAAGGCCGGTTTGCAAGCACTCATGCCCGTTGTTCCCACCAGCCGCGCACAATGCTCCCAAGCCCGGGAGAAAAGCATTTTGGGGTGGTGCTCACTCCGGGCCCTTGGAAGACCTCCCCGGCTGCCTCCAAAGGCTAGTTTGCAAGCAGTCCTGCCTGCTGTTCCCGCCAGCCGCGCACAATGCTCCCAAGCCCGGGAGAAAAGCGCTTCGGGGTGGTGCTCTCTCCGGGCCCTTGGAAGACGTCCCCGGCTGCCTCCAAAGGCCGGTTTGCAAGCACTCATGCCCGTTGTTCCCACCAGCCGCGCACAATGCTCCCAAGCCCGGGAGAAAAGCATTTTGGGGTGGTGCTCACTCCGGGCCCTTGGAAGACCTCCCCGGCTGCCTCCAAAGGCCAGTTTGCAAGCAGTCCTGCCTGCTGTTCCCGCCAGCCGCGCACAATGTTCCCAAGCCCGGGAGAAAAGCGCTTCGGGGTGGTGCTCTCTCCGGGCACTTTCAAGACCTCCCCGGCTGCCTCCAAAGGCCGGTTTGTAAGTACTCATTCCCGCTGCTTCCGCCAGCCACGCACAATGCTCCCAAGCCCGGGAGAAAAGCATTTTGGGGTGGTGCTCTCTCCGGGCCCTTGGAAGACCTCCCGGGCTGCCTCCAAAGGCCGGTTTGCAAGCATTCATGTCCGTTGTTCCCGACAGCCGCGCACAATGCTCCCAAGCCCGAGAGAAAAGCATTTTGGGGTGGTGATCAGTCCGACCCTTGGAAGACCTCCCCGGCTGCCTCCAAAGGACAGTTTGCAAGCACTCATGCCCGCTGTTCCCGCCAGCCGCGCACAATGCTCCCAAGACCGTGAGAAAAGCGCGTCGGGGTGGTGTTCTCTCAGGGACCATGGAGGACCTCCCCGGCTGCCCCCAAAGGCCGGTTTGCAAGCATTCCCACTCGCTGTTCCCGCCAGGCACACACAATGTTCCAAAACCCCGGAGAAAAGCGCTTCGGGGTGGTGGTCTCTCCGGGCCCCTGCCCCTGAGCCTGGGGGCCAGGCAGGGGATCCACAGTCCCAGGCCAAGGCAGAACCACATGCACACGTCTGTTCCTGCCCCCTCCACCGGCAGAGAGCTGGGGGGAGCCAGACTCTGTCAGGCAGCTGCTGGGCTGGCCGCCTGTGTGGGAAGGGGCAGAGCCGACCTAGGGGCATGTTGGGCCTCTTGCTCTCCCTGCTGCCCTGAGGCTGCTGGGCCAAAGAGGTCTTGGGCATCCAGCCCCTTGCTGGTCCCTTCCCTCTGACGAGGCCCTCTGAGCTCCAGCACCTTGCAGTGTGGAGACAGCCCCTGCCAGCAACCTCCTCTCCAAGGAGGCCTCAACCGAGGCCTAGGCCCAGGGGAAAGGCACCAGCGGAGATGAGCCAGTGGAGGCGCACGGGCATGTCTGGACCCAGTCCCCGCAGCCTGCCCCTTGGTGGGGCAGTACCCCCGGAGGCCAGGAAGGTCTGGGCAAGGCTGCGAGGGGCAGGGGCCCTGCTGGGTCCTGCCCCTGGCCTGTGGGGCCTCTGAGCACAACCGGCCCTCTCCCACTGGAAGACCTCCCCGGCTGCCTCCAAATGCCGGTTTGCAAGCACTCCCGCCCACTGTTCCCGCCAGGCGCGCACAATGCTCCCAAGCCCGGGAGAAAAGCGCTTCGGTGTGGTGGTCTCTCCGGGCCCTTGCCCCTGACCCTGGGGGCCAGGCAGGGGATCCGCAGTCCCAGGCCAAGGCACAACAACATGCACACGTCTGTTCCTGCCCCCTCCACCGGCAGAGAGCTGGGGGGAGCCAGAGTCTGTCAGGCAGCTGCTGGGCTGGCCGCCTGTGTGGGAAGGGGCAGAGCCGACCTAGGGGCAAGTTGGGCCTCTTGCTCTCCCTGCTGCCCTGAGGCTGCTGTGCCAAAGAGGTCTTGGGCATCCAGCCCCTTGCTGGTCCCTTCCCTCTGACGAGGCCCTCTGAGCTCCAGCACCTTGCAGTGTGGAGACAGACCCTGCCAGCAACCTCCTCTCCAAGGAGGCCTCAACCGAAGCCTAGGCCCAGGGGAAAGGCACCAGCGGGGATGAGCCAGTGGAGGCGCCCGGGCATGTCTGGACCCAGTCCCCGCAGCCTGCCCCTTGGTGGGGCAGTACCCCCGGAGGCCAGGAAGGTCTGGGCAAGGCTGGCCAGGGGCAGGGGCCCTGCTGCGTCCTGCCCCTGACCTGTGGGGCCTCTGAGCACAACCGGCCCTCTCCCACTGGAAGACCTCCCCGGCTGCCTCCAAAGGCCGGTTTGCAAGCGCTCCCGCCCACTGTTCCCAGCAGGCGTGCACAATGCTCCCAAGCCCGGGAGAAAAGCGCTTCAGGGTGGTGCTCTCTCCGGGCCCTTGCCCCTGAGCCTGGGGCAAGGCAGGGTGTCCACACTCCCAGGACAAGGCAGAACCACATGCACACGTCTGATCTGCCCCCTGCACCGGCAGAGAGCTCGGGGGAGCCAGAGTCTGTCAGGCAGCTGCTGGGCTGGCCGCCTGTGTGGGAAGTGGCAGAGCCGACCTAGGGGCAAGTTGGGCCTCTTGCTCTCCCTGCTGCACTGAGGCTGCTGGGCCAAAGAGGTCTTGGGCATCCAGCCCCTTGCTGGTCCCTTCCCTCTGACGAGGCCCTCTGAGCTCCAGCACCTTGCAGTGTGGAGACAGCCCCTGCCAGCAACCTCCTCTCCAAGGAGGCCTCAACTGAGGCCTAGGCCCAGGGGAAAGGCACCAGCGGGGATGAGCCTGGGGAGGTGCCCGGCCATGTCTGGACCCAGTCCCCGCAGCCTGCCCCTTGGTGGGGCAGTACCCCCGGAGGCCAGGAGGGTCTGGGCAAGGCTGCCAGGGGCAGGGACACTGCTGGGTCCTGCCCCTGGCCTGTGGGGCGTCTGAGCACAACCGGCACTCTCCCGCTGGAAGACCTCCCCGGCTGCCTCCAAAGGCCGGTTTGCAAGCACTCCCGCCCGCTGTTCCCGCCAGGCACGCACAATGCTCCCAAGCCCGGGAGAAAAGCGCTTCGGGGTGGTGCTCTCTCCGGGCCCTTGCCCCTGAGCCTGGGGGACAGGCAGGGGGAACACACTCCCAGGCCAAGGCAGAACGACATGCACACGTCTGTTCCTGCCCCCTACACCGGCAGAGAGTTCGGGGGAGCCAGAGACTGCCAGGCTGCTGCTGGGCTGGCTGCCTGTGTGGGACGGGGTAGAGCCGACCTAGGGGCAAGTTGGGCCTCTTGCTCTCCCTGCTGCCCTGAGGCTGCTGGGTCAAAGAGGTCTTGGGCATCCAGCCCTTTGCTGGTCCCTTCCCTCTGACGAGGCCCTCTGAGCTCCAGCACCTTGCAGTGTGCAGACAGCCCCTGCCGGCAACATCCTCTCCAAGGAGGCCTCAACCGAGGCCTAGGCCCAGGGGAAAGGCACCAGCGGGGATGAGCCTGGGGAGGCGCCCGGGCATGTCTGGACCCAGGCCCCGCAGCCTGCCCCTTGGTGGGGTAGTACCCCCGGAGGCCAGGAAGATCTGGGCAAGGCTGCCAGAGGCAGGGACACTGCTGGGTCCTGCCCCTGGCCTGTGGGGCCTCTGAGAACAACCGGCCCTCTCCCGCTGGAAGACCTCCCCGGCTGCCTCCAAAGGCTGGTTTGCAAGCACTCAATCCCGCTGTTCACGCCAGCTGCGCACAATGCTCCCAAGCCCGGGAGAAAAGCATTTTCGGGTGGTGCTCACTCCGGGCTTTGGAAGACCTCCCCGGCTGCCTCCAAGGCCGGCTTGCAAGCACTTCTGCCTGCTGTTCCCGCCACCCGCGCACAATGCTCCCAAGCCCGGGAGAAAAGCGTTTCGGGGTGGTGTTCTCTCTGGACCCAAGAAAGACCTCCCGGGCTGCCGCCAAATGCCGGTTTGCAAGCACTCCCACTCACTGTTCCCGCCATCCGTGCAAATGCTCCAAGCCCAGGAGAAAAGCCCTTCAGGGTGGTGCTCTCTCCCGGCCCTTGGAAGACCTCCCCGGCTGCCTCCAAAGGCTGGATTTCAAGTACTCCCTCCCGCTGTCCCGCCAGCCGCACACAATGCTCCCAATCACGGGAGAAAAGTGCTTCGGGGTGGTGCTCTCTACGGGCCCTTGGAAGACCTCCCCGTTTGTCTCCAAAGGCCGGTTTGCAAGCACTCATGCCCGCTGTTCCCGCCAGCCGCGCACAATGCTCCCAAGCCTAGGAGAAAAGCGCTTCGGGGTGGTGCTCTCTCCCGGCCCTTGGAAGACCTCCCCGGCTGCCTCCAAAGGCCGGTTTGCAAGCACTCAATCCCGCTGTTCCCGCCAGCCGCGCACAATGCTCCCAAGCCCGGGAGAAAAGCGCTTCGGGGTGGTGCTCTCTCCCGGCCCTTGGAAGACCTCCCCGGCTGCCTCCAAGGGCTGGTTTTCAAGAACTCCCTCCCGCTGACCTGCCAGCCGCACACAATGCTCCCAAGCCCGGGAGAAAAGCGCTTCGGGGTGGTGCTCTCTCCGGGCCCTTGCCCCTGAGCCTGTGGGCAAGGCAGGGGGATCACACTCCCAGACCAAGGCAGAAACACATGCACACGTCTGTTCCTGTCCCCTGCACCGGCAGAGAGCTCGGGGGAGCCAGAGTCTCTCAGGCAGGTGCTGGGCTGGCCGCCTGTGTGGGAAGGGGCAGAGCCGACCTAGGGGCAAGTTGGGCCTCTTGCTCTCCCTGCTGCCCTGAGGCTGCAGGGCCAAAGACGTCTTGGGCATCCAGCCCCTTACTGGTCCCTTCCCTCTGACGAGGCCCTCTGAGCTCCAGCACCTTGCAGTGTGGAGACAGCCCCTGCCAGCAATCTCCTCTCCAAGGAGGCCTCAACCGAGGCCTAGGCCCAGGGGAAAGGCACCAGCGGGGTTGAGCCAGGGGAGGCGCCCGGGCATGTCTGGACCCTGTCCCCGCAGCCTGCCCCTTGGTGGGGCAGTACCCCCGGAGGCCAGGAAGGTCTGGGCAAGGCTGGCCAGGGGCAGGGGCCCTGCTGGGTCCTGCCCCTGGCCTGTGGGGCCTCTGAGCACAACCGGCCCTCTCCCACTGGAAGACCTCCCCGGCTGCCTCCAAAGGCCGGTTTGCAAGCACTCCCGCCCACTGTTCCCGCCAGGCGCGCACAATGCTCCCAAGCCCGGGAGAAAAGCGCTTCGGGGTGGTGGTCTCTCCGGGCCCTTGCCCCTGAGCCTGGGGGCCAGGCAGGGGGTCCACAGTCCCAGGCCAAGGCACAACAACATGCACACGTCTGTTCCTGCCCCCTCCACCGGCAGAGAGCTGGGGGGAGCCAGTGTCTGTCAGGCAGCTGCTGGGCTGGCCGCCTGTGTGGGAAGGGGCAGAGCCGACCTAGGGGCAAGTTGGGCCTCTTACTCTCCCTGCTGCCCTGAGGCTGCTGTGCCAAAGAGGTCTTGGGCATCCAGCCCCTTGCTGGTCCCTTCCCTCTGACGAGGCCCTCTGAGCTCCAGCACCTTGCAGTGTGGAGACAGACCCTGCCAGCAACCTCCTCTCCAAGGAGGCCTCAACCGAGGCCTAGGCCCAGGGGAAAGGCACCAGCGGGGATGAGCCAGTGGAGGCACACGGGCATATCAGGACCCAGTCCCCGCAGCCTGCCCCTTGGTGGGGCAGTACCCCCGGAGGCCAGGAAGGTCTGGGCAAGGCTGGCCAGGGGCAGGGTCCCTGCTGGGTCCTGCCCCTGGCCTGTGGGGCCTCTGAGCACAACCGGCCCTCTCCCACTGGAAGACTTCCCCGGCTGCCTTCAAAGGCGGGTTTGCCAACACTCCCGCCCGCTGTTCCCGCCAGGCACGCACAACGCTCCCAAGGCCAGGAGAAAAGCGCTTCGGGGTGTTGCTCTCTCCGGGCCCTTGCCCCTGAGCCTGGGGTCCAGGCAGTGGGTCCACACTCCCAGACCAAGGCAGAACCACATGCACACGTCTGTTCCTGACCCCTGAACCGGCAGAGAGCTCGGGGGAGCCAGAGTCTATCAGGCAGCTGCTGGGTTGGCTGCCTGTGTGGGAAGGGGCAGAGCCGACCTAGGGGCAAGTTGGGCCTCTTGCTCTCCCTGCTGCCCTGAGGCTGCTGGGCCAAAGAGGTCTTGGGCATCCAGCCCCTTGCTGGTCCCTTCCCTCTGACGAGGCCCTCTGAGCTCCAGCACCTTGCAGTGTGGAGACAGCCCCTGCCAGCAACCTCCTCTCCAAGGAGGCATCAACCGAGGCCTATGCCCAGGGGAAAGGCACCAGCGGGGATGAGCCTGGGGAGGCGCCCGGGCATGTCTGGACCCAGTCCCCGCAGCCTGCCCCTTGGTGGGGCAGTACCCCCGGAGGCCAGGAAGGTCTGGGCAAGGCTGGCCAGGGGCAGGGGACCTGCTGGGTCCTGCCCCTGGCCTGTGAGGCCTCTGAGCACAACCGGCCCTCTCCCACTGGAAGACCTCCACGGCTGCCTCCAAAGTCCTGTTTGCAAACACTCCCGCCCGCTGTTCACGCCAGGCTCGCACAATGCTCCCAAGCCCGGGAGAAAAGCGCTTCGGGGTGGTGCTCTCTCCGGGCCCTTGCCCCTAAGCCTGCGGGCCAGGCAGGGGGAACACACTCCCAGGCCAAGACAGAACGACATGAACACGTCTGTTCCTGCCCCCTACACCGGCAGAGAGCTCGGGGGAGCCAGAGTCTCTCAGGCAGGTGCTGGGCTGGCCGCCTGTGTGGGAAGGGGCAGAGCCGACCTAGGGGCAAGTTGGGCCTCTTGCTCTCCCTGTTGCCCTGAGGCTGCTGGGCCAAAGACGTCTTGGGCATCCAGCCCTTTGCTGGTCCCTTCCCTCTGACGAGGCCCTCTGATCTCCAGCACCTTGCAGTGTGGAGACAGCCCCTGCCAGCAACCTTCTCTCCAAGGAGGCCTCAACCGAGGCCTAGGCCCAGGGGAAAGGCACCAGCGGGGATGAGCCTGGGGAGGCGCCCGGGCATGTCTGGACCCAGTCCCCGCAGCCTGCCCCTTGGTGGGGCAGTACCCCCGGAGGCCAGGAAGGTCTGGGCAAGGCTGGCCAGGGGCAGGGGCCCTGCTGGGTCCTGCCCCTGGCCTGTGGGGCCTCTGAGCACAACCGGCCCTCTCCCACTGGAAGAACTCCCCGGCTCCCTCCAAAGGCCAGTTTGCCAACACTCCCGCCCGCTGTTCCCGCCAGGCACGCACAATGCTCCCAAGCCCGGGAGAAAAGCGCTTCGGGGTGGTGCTCTCCTCGGGCCCTTGCCCCTGAGCCTGGGGTCCAGGCAGTTGGTCCACACTCCCAGACCAAGGCAGAACCACATGCACACGTCTGTTCCTGACCCCTGCACCGGCAGAGAGTTCGGGGGAGCCAGAGTCTGTCAGGCAGCTGCTGGGCTCGCCGCCTGTGTGGGAAGGGGCAGAGCCGACCTAGGGGCAAGTTGGGCCTCTTCCTCTCCCTGCTGCCCTGAGGCTGCTGGGCCAAAGAGGTCTTGGGCATCCAGCCCCTTGCTGGTCCCTTCCCTCTGAGGAGGCCCTCTGAGCTCCAGCACCTTGCAGTGTGGAGACAGCCCCTGCCAGCAACATCCTCTGCAAGGAGGCCTCAACCGAGGCCTAGGCCCAGGGGAACGGCACCAGCGGGGATGAGCCTGGGGAGGCGCCTGGGCATGTCTGGACCCAGTCCCCGCAGCCTGCCCCTTGGTGGGGCAGTACCCCCGGAGGCCAGGAAGATCTGGGCAAGGCTGGCCAGGGGCAGGGGCCCTGCTGGGTCCTCCCCATGGCCTGTGGGGCCTCTGAGCACAACCGGCCCTCTCCCACTGGAAGACCTCCCCGGCTGCCTCCAAAGGCCGGTTTGCAAGCACTCCCGCCCACTGTTCCCGCCAGGCGCGCACAATGCTCCCAAGCCCGGGAGAAAAGCGCTTCGGGGTGGTGCTCTCTCCGGGCCCTTGCCCCTGAGCGTGTGGGCAAGGCAGGGGGAACACACTCCCAGACCAAGGCAGAAACACATGCACACGTCTGTTCCTGTCCCCTGCACCGGCAGAGAGCTCGGGGGAGCCAGAGTCTGTCAGGCAGCTGCTGGGCTGGCCGCCTGTGTGGGAAGGGGCAGAGCCGACCTAGGGGCAAGTTGGGCCTCTTGCTCTCCCTGCTGCCCTGAGGCTGCAGGGCCAAAGACGTCTTGGGCATCCAGCCCCTTACTGGTCCCTTCCCTCTGACGAGGCCCTCTGAGCTCCAGCACCTTGCAGTGTGGAGACAGCCCCTGCCAGCAATCTCCTCTCCAAGGAGGCCTCAACCGAGGCCTAGGCCCAGGGGAAAGGCACCAGCGGGGTTGAGCCAGGGGAGGCGCCCGGGCATGTCTGGACCCTGTCCCCGCAGCCTGCCCCTTGGTGGGGCAGTACCCCCGGAGGCCAGGAAGGTCTGGGCAAGGCTGGCCAGGGGCAGGGGCCCTGCTGGGTCCTGCCCCTGGCCTGTGGGGCCTCTGAGCACAACCGGCCCTCTCCCACTGGAAGACCTCCCCGGCTGCCTTCAAAGGCGGGTTTGCCAACACTCCCGCCCGCTGTTCCCGCCAGGCACGCACAACGCTCGCAAGGCCAGGAGAAAAGCGCTTCGGGGTGTTGCTCTCTCCGGGCCCTTGCCCCTGAGCCTGGGGTCCAGGCAGTGGGTCCACACTCCCAGACCAAGGCAGAACCACATGCACACGTGTGTTCCTGACCCCTGAACCGGCAGAGAGCTCGGGGGAGCCAGAGTCTATCAGGCAGCTGCTGGGTTGGCTGCCTGTGTGGGAAGGGGCAGAGCCGACCTAGGGGCAAGTTGGGCCTCTTGCTCTCCCTGCTGCCCTGACGCTGCTGGGCCAAAGAGGTCTTGGGCATCCAGCCCCTTGCTGGTCCCTTCCCGCTGACGAGGCCCTCTGAGCTCCAGCACCTTGCAGTGTGGAGACAGCCCCTGCCAGCAACCTCCTCTCCAAGGAGGCATCAACCGAGGCCTATGCCCAGGGGAAAGGCACCAGCGGGGATGAGCCTGGGGAGGCGCCCAGGCATGTCTGGACCCAGTCCCCGCAGCCTGCCCCTTGGTGGGGCAGTACCCCCGGAGGCCAGGAAGGTCTGCGCAAGGCTGGCCAGGGGCAGGGGACCTGCTGGGTCCTGCCCCTGGCCTGTGAGGCCTCTGAGCACAACCGGCCCTCTCCCACTGGAAGACATCCACGGCTGCCTCCAAAGTCCTGTTTGCAAACACTCCTGCCCGCTGTTCACGCCAGGCTCGCACAATGCTCCCAAGCCCGGGAGAAAAGCGCTTCGGGGTGGTGCTCTCTCCGGGCCCTTGCCCCTGAGCCTGGGGGCAAGGCAGGGGGAACACACTCCCAGGACAAGGCAGAACCACATGCCCACGTCTGTTCCTGTCCCCTGCACCGGCAGAGAGCTTGGGGGAGCCAGAGTCTGTGAGGCAGCTGCTGAGTTGGCCGCCTGTGTGGGAAGGGGCAGAGCCGCCCTAGGGGCAAGTTGGGCCTCTTGCTCTCCCTGCTGCCCTGAGGCTGCTGGGCCAAAGACGTCTTGGGCATCCAGCCCCTTACTGGTCCCTTCCCTCTGACGAGGCCCTCTGAGCTCCAGCACCTTGCAGTGTGGAGACAGCCCCTGCCAGCAACCTCCTCTCCAAGGAGGCCTCAACCGAGGCCTAGGCCCAGGGGAAAGGCACCAGCGGGGATGAGCCTGGGGAGGCGCCCGGGCATGTCTGGACCCAGGCCCCGCAGCCTGCCCCTTGGTGGGGCAGTACCCCCGGAGGCCAGGAAGGTCTGGGCAAGGCTGGCCAGGGGCAGGGGCCCTGCTGCGTCCTGCCCCTGGCCTGTGGGGCCTCTGAGCACAACCGGCCCTCTCCCACTGGAAGACCTCCCCGGCTGCCTCCAAAGGCCGGTTTGCAAGCGCTCCCGCCCACTGTTCCCAGCAGGCGTGCACAATGCTCCCAAGCCCGGGAGAAAAGCGCTTCAGGGTGGTGCTCTCTCCGGGCCCTTGCCCCTGAGCCTGGGGCAAGGCAGGGTGTCCACACTCCCAGGACAAGGCAGAACCACATGCACACGTCTGATCTGCCCCCTGCACCGGCAGAGAGCTCGGGGGAGCCAGAGTCTGTCAGGCAGCTGCTGGGCTGGCCGCCTGTGTGGGAAGGGGCAGAGCCGACCTAGGGGCAAGTTGGGCCTCTTGCTCTCCCTGCTGCCCTGAGGCTGCTGGGCCAAAGACGTCTTGGGCATCCAGCCCCTTGCTGGTCCCTTCCCTCTGACGAGGCCCTCTGAGCTCCAGCACCTTGCAGTGTGCAGACAGCCCCTGCCGGCAACCTCCTCTCCAAGGAGGCCTCAACCGAGGCCTAGGCCCAGGGGAAAGGCACCAGCGGGGATGAGCCTGGGGAGGCGCCCGGGCATGTCTGGACCCAGTCCCCGCAGCCTGCCCCTTGGTGGGGTAGTACCCCCGGAGGCCAGGAAGGTCTGGGCAAGGCTGCCAGAGGCAGGGACACTGCTGGGTCCTGCCCCTGGCCTGTGGGGCCTCTGAGAACAACTGGCACTCTCCCGCTGGAAGACCTCCCCGGCTGCCTCCAAAGGCTGGTTTGCAAGCACTCAATCCCGCTGTTCACGCCAGCTGCGCACAATGCTCCCAAGCCCGGGAGAAAAGCATTTTGGGGTGGTGCTCACTCCGGGCTTTGGAAGACCTCCCCGGCTGCCTCCAAGGCCGGTTTGCAAGCACTTCTGCCTGCTGTTCCCGCCACCCGCGCACAATGCTCCCAAGCCCGGGAGAAAAGCGTTTCGGGGTGGTGTTCTCTCTGGACCCAAGAAAGACCTCCCGGGCTGCCCCCAAATGCCGGTTTGCAAGCACTCCCACTCACTGTTCCCGCCATCCGTGCAAATGCTCCAAGCCCAGGAGAAAAGCCCTTCAGGGTGGTGCTCTCTCCCGGCCCTTGGAAGACCTCCCCGGCTGCCTCCAAAGGCTGGATTTCAAGTACTCCCTCCCGCTGTCCCGCCAGCCGCACACAATGCTCCCAATCACGGGAGAAAAGCGCTTCGGGGTGGTGCTCTCTACGGGCCCTTGGAAGACTTCCCCGTTTGTCTCCAAAGGCCGGTTTGCAAGCACTCATGCCCGCTGTTCCCGCCAGCCGCGCACAATGCTCCCAAGCCTAGGAGAAAAGCGCTTCGGGGTGGTGCTCTCTCCCGGCCCTTGGAAGACCTCCCCGGCTGCCTCCAAAGGCCGGTTTGCAAGCACTCAATCCCGCTGTTCCCGCCAGCCGCGCACAATGCTCCCAAGCCCGGGAGAAAAGCGCTTCGGGGTGGTGCTCTCTCCCGGCCCTTGGAAGACCTCCCCGGCTGCCTCCAAAGGCTGGTTTTCAAGAACTCCCTCCCGCTGACCCGCCAGCCGCACACAATGCTCCCAAGCCCGGGAGAAAAGCATTTTGAGGTGGTCTCTCTCCGGGCCCTTGGAAGACTCCCCGGCTGCCTCTAAAGGCCGGTTTGCAAGCACTCATGTCCTCTGTTCCCGACAGCCGCGAACAATGCTCCCAATTCCGTGAGAAAAGTGCTTCGGGATGGTGCTCTCTCCGGGCCCTTGGAAGACCTCCCAAGCTGCCTCCAAAGGCCGGTTTGCAAGCACTCCCGCCCGCTGTTCCCGCCAGCCTCGCACAATGCTCCCAAGCCCGGGAGAAAAGCGCTTCGGGGTGGTGTTCTCTCCGTGCCAATGGAGGACCTCCCTGGCTGCCCCCAAAGGCCGGTTTGCAAGCACTCCCACTCGCTGTTCCCGCCAGCCACGCACAATCCTCCAAAACCCCGGAGAAAAGCGCTTCGGGGTGGTGTTCTCTCCGTGCCCATGGAAGACCTCCCGGGGTGCCCCCAAAGGCCGGTTTGGAAGCACTCCGACTCGCTGTTCCCGCCATCCGCGCACAATGCTCCCAAGCCCGGGAGAAAAGCATTTTGGGGTGGTGCTCACACCGGGCCCTGGAAGACCTCCCCGGCTGCCTCCAAAGGACGGTTTTCAAGCACTCCTGCCTGCTGTTCCCGCCACCCGCGCAGAATGCTCCCAAGCGCGGGAGAAAAGCGCTTCGGGGTGGTGCTCTCTACAGGCCCTTGGAAGACCTCCCCGGCTGCCTCCAAAGGCCGGTTTGCAAGGACTCCTTCCTGCTGTACCCGCCAGCCACGCACAATGCTCCCAAGCCCGGGAGAAAAGCATTTTGGGGTGGTGCTCACTCCGGGCCCTTGGAAGACCTCCCCGGCTGCCTCCAATGGCCAGTTTGCAAGCACTCATGTCCGCTGTTCCCACCAGCCGCGCACAATGCTCCCAAGCCCGGGAGAAAAGCTTTTTGGGGTGGTGCTCACACCGGGCCCTGGAAGACCTCCCCAGCTGCCTGCAAAGGCCGGTTTTCAAGCACTCCTGCCTGCTGTTCCCGCCAGCCGCGCACAATGCTCCCAAGCCCGGGAGAAAAGCTTTTTGGGGTGGTGCTCACACCGGGCCCTGGAAGACCTCCCCGGCTGCCTCCAAAGGACGGTTTTCAAGCACTCCTGCCTGCTGTTCCCGCCACCTGCGCACAGTGCTCCCAAGCCCGGGAGAAAAGCGCTTCGGGGTGGTGCTCTCTACAGGCCCTTGGAAGACCTCCCCGGCTGCCTCCAAAGGCCGGTTTGCAAGGACTCCTTCCTGCTGTTCCCGCCAGCCACGCACAATGCTCCCAAGCCCGGGAGAGAAGCATTTTGGGGTGGTGCTCTCTACAGGCCCTTGGAAGACCTCCCCGGCTGCCTCCAGTGGCCAGTTTGCAAGCACTCATGCCCGCTGTTCCCACCAGCCGCGCACAATGCTCCCAAGCCCGGGAGAAAAGCTTTTTGGGGTGGTGCTCACACCGGGCCCTGGAAGACCTCCCCGGCTGCCTGCAAAGGCCGGTTTTCAAGCACTCCTGCCTGCTGTTCCTGCCACCCGCGCACAATACTCCCAAGCCCGGGAGAAAAGCGCTTCGGGGTGGTGCTCTCTACAGGCCCTTGGAAGACCTCCCCCGCTGCCTCCAAAGGCCGGTTTGCAAGGACTCCTTCCTGCTGTTCCCGCCAGCCACGCACAATGCTCCCAAGCCCGGGAGAAAAGTGCTTCGGGGTGGTGATCTCTCCGGGCCCTTGGAAGTCGTCCCCGGCTGCCTCCAAAGGCCGGTTTGCAAGCACTCATGCCCGTTGTTCCCACCAGCCGCGCACAATGCTCCCAAGCCCGGGAGAAAAGCATTTTGGGGTGGTGCTCTCTCCGGGCCCTTGGAAGACGTCCCCGGCTGCCTCCAAAGGCCGGTTTGCAAGCACTCATGCCCGTTGTTCCCACCAGCCGCGCACAATGCTCCCAAGCCCGGGAGAAAAGCGCTTTGGGGTGGTGCTCTCTCCGGGCCCTTGGAAGACGTCCCCGGCTGCCTCCAAAGGCCGGTTTGCAAGCACTCATGCCCGTTGTTCCCACCAGCCGCGCACAATGCTCCCAAGCCCGGGAGAAAAGCATTTTGGGTTGGTGCTCACTCCGGGCCCTTGGAAGACCTCCCGGGCTGCCTCCAAAGGCCAGTTTGGAAGCAGTCCTGCCTGCTGTTCCCGCCAGCCGCGCACAATGTTCCCAAGCCCGGGAGAAAAGCGCTTCGGGGTGGTGCTCTCTCCGGGCACTTTCAAGACCTCCCCGGCTGCCTCCAAAGGCCGGTTTGTAAGTACTCATTCCCGCTGCTTCCGCCAGCCACGCACAATGCTCCCAAGCCCGGGAGAAAAGCATTTTGGGGTGGTGCTCTCTCCGGGCCCTTGGAAGACCTCCCGGGCTGCCTCCAAAGGCCAGTTTGCAAGCATTCATGTCCGTTGTTCCCGACAGCCGCGCACAATGCTCCCAAGCCCGAGAGAAAAGCATTTTGGGGTGGTGATCAGTCCGGCCCTTGGAAGACCTCCCCGGCTGCCTCCAAAGGACAGTTTGCAAGCACTCATGCCCGCTGTTCCCGCCAGCCGCGCACAATGCTCCCAAGACCGTGAGAAAAGCGCTTCGGGGTGGTGTTCTCTCAGGGACCATGGAGGACCTCCCCGGCTGCCCCCAAAGGCCGGTTTGCAAGCATTCCCACTCGCTGTTCCCGCCAGGCACACACAATGTTCCAAAAGCCCGGAGAAAAGTATTTCGGGGTGGTGGTCTCTCCGGGCCCCTGCCCCTGAGCCTGGGGGCCAGGCAGGGGATCCACAGTCCCAGGCCAAGGCAGAACCACATGCACACGTCTGTTCCTGCCCCCTCCACCGGCAGAGAGCTGGGGGGAGCCAGAGTCTGTCAGGCAGCTGCTGGGCTGGCCGCCTGTGTGGGAAGGGGCAGAGCCGACCTAGGGGCAAGTTGGGCCTCTTGCTCTCCCTGCTGCCCTGAGGCTGCTGGGCCAAAGAGGTCTTGGGCATCCAGCCCCTTCCTGGTCCCTTCCCTCTGACGAGGCCCTCTGAGCTCCAGCACCTTGCAGTGTGGAGACAGCCCCTGCCAGCAACCTCCTCTCCAAGGAGGCCTCAACCGAGGCCTAGGCCCAGGGGAAAGGCACCAGCGGAGATGAGCCAGTGGAGGCGCACGGGCATGTCTGGACCCAGTCCCCGCAGCCTGCCCCTTGGTGGGGCAGTACCCCCGGAGGCCAGGAAGGTCTGGGCAAGGCTGCGAGGGGCAGGGGCCCTGCTGGGTCGTGCCCCTGGCCTGTGGGGCGTCTGAGCACAACCGGCACTCTCCCGCTGGAAGACCTCCCCGTCTGCCTCCAAAGGCCGGTTTGCAAGCACTCCCGCCCGCTGTTCCCGCCAGGCACGCACAATGCTCCCAAGCCCGGGAGAAAAGCGCTTCGGGGTGGTGCTCTCTCCGGGCCCTTGCCCCTGAGCCTGGGGGCCAGGCAGTTGGAACACACTCCCAGGCCAATGCAGAACGACATGCACACGTCTGTTCCTGCCCCCTACACCGGTAGAGAGCTCGGGGGAGCCAGAGACTGCCAGGCTGCTGCTGGGCTGGCTGCCTGTGTGGGACGGGGCAGAGCCGACCTAGGGGCAAGTTGGGCCTCTTGCTCTCCCTGCTGCCCTGAGGCTGCTGGGTCAAAGAGGTCTTGGGCATCCAGCCCTTTGCTGGTCCCTTCCCTCTGACGAGGCCCTCTGAGCTCCAGCACCTTGCAGTGTGGAGACAGCCCCTGCCAGCAACCTCCTCTCCAAAGAGGCCTCAACCGAGGCCTACGCCCAGGGGAAAAGCACCAGCGGGGATGATCCTGGGGAGGCGCACGGACATGTCTGGACCCAGTCCCAGCAGCCTGCCCCTTGGTGGGGCAGTGCCCCCGGAGGCCAGGAAGGTCTGGGCAAGGCTGGCCAGGGTCAGGGGCCCTGCTGGGTCCTGCCCCTGGCCTGTGAGGCCTCTGAGCACAACCGGCCCTCTCCCACTGGAAGACCTCCCCAGCTGCCTCCAAAGTCCTGTTTGCAAACACTCCCGCCCGCTGTTCACGCCAGGCTCGCACAATGCTCCCAAGCCCGGGAGAAAAGCGCTTCGGGGTGGTGCTCTCTCCGGGCCCTTGCCCCTGAGCCTGGGGGCCAGGCAGTGGGTCCACACTCCCAGACCAAGGCAGAACCACATGCACACGTCTGTTCCTGACCCCTGCACCGGCAGAGAGCTCTGGGGAGCCAGAGTCTGTCAGGCAGGTGCTGGGCTGGCCGCCTGTGTGGGAAGGGGCAGAGCCGACCTAGGGGCAAGTTGGGCCTCTTCCTCTCCCTGCTGCCATGAGGCTGCTGGGCCAAAGAGGTCTTGGGCATCCAGCCCCTTGCTGGTCCCTTCCCTCTGACGAGGCCCTCTGAGCTCCAGCACCTTGCAGTGTGGAGACAGCCCCTGCCAGCAACCTCCTCTCCAATGAGGCCTCAACCGAGGCCTAGGCCTAGGGGAAAGACACCAGCGGGGATGAGCCTGGGGAGGCGCCCGGGCATGTCTGGACCCAGTCCCCGCAGCCTGCCCCTTGGTGGGGCAGTACCCCCGGAGGCCATGAAGGTCTGTGCAAGGCTGCCAGGGGCAGGGACAGTGCTGGGTCCTGCCCCTGGCCTGTTGGACGTCTGAGCACAACCGGCCCTCTCGCGCTGGAAGACCTCCCCGTCTGCCTCCAAAGGCCGGTTTGCAAGCACTCCCGCCCGCTGTTCCCGCCAGGCACGCACAATGCTCCCAAGCCCGGGAGAAAAGCGCTTCGGGGTGGTGCTCTCTCCGGGCCCTTGCCCCTAAGCCTGCGGGCCAGGCAGGGGGAACACACTCCCAGGCCAAGACAGAACGACATGAACACGTCTGTTCCTGCCCCCTACACCGGCAGAGAGCTCGGGGGAGCCAGAGTCTCTCAGGCAGGTGCTGGGCTGGCCGCCTGTGTGGGAAGGGGCAGAGCCGACCTAGGGGCAAGTTGGGCCTCTTGCTCTCCCTGCTGCCCTGAGGCTGCTGGGCCAAAGACGTCTTGGGCATCCAGCCCTTTGCTGGTCCCTTCCCTCTGACGAGGCCCTCTGAGCTCCAGCACCTTGCAGTGTGGAGACAGCACCTGCCAGCAATCTCCTCTCCAAGGAGGCCTCAACCGAGGCCTAGGCCCAGGGGAAAAGCACCAGCGGGGTTGAGCCTGGGGAGGCGCCCGGGCATGTCTGGACCCAGTCCCCGCAGCCTGCCCCTTGGTGGGGCAGTACCCCCGGAGGCCAGGAAGGTCTGGGAAAGGCTGGCCAGGGGCAGAGGCCCTGCTGGGTCCTGCCCCTGGCCTGTGGGGCCTCTGAGCACAACCGGCCCTCTCCCACTGGAAGACCTCCCCGGCTGCCTCCAAAGTCCTGTTTGCCAACACTCCCACCCGCTGTTCACGCCAGACTTGCACAATGCTCCCAAGCCCGGGAGAAAAGCGCTTCGGGGTGGTGCTCTCTCCGGGCCCTTGCCCCTGAGCCTGGGGGCAAGGCATGGGGAACACACTCCCAGGCCAAGGCAGAACCACATGCCCACGTCTGTTCCTGTCCCCTGCACCGGCAGAGAGCTTGGGGGAGCCAGAGTCTGTCAGGCAGCTGCTGGGTTGGCCGCCTGTGTGGGAAGGGGCAGAGCCGCCCTAGGGGCAAGTTGGGCCTCTGGCTCTCCCTGCTGCCCTGAGGCTGCTGGGCCAAAGACGTCTTGGGCATCCAGCCCCTTACTGGTCCCTTCCCTCTGACGAGGCCCTCTGAGCTCCAGCACCTTGCAGTGTGGAGACAGCCCCTGCCAGCAACCTCCTCTCCAAGGAGGCCTCAACCGAGGCCTAGGCCCAGGGGAAAGACACCAGCGGGGATGAGCCAGGGGAGGCGCCCGAGCATGTCTGGACCCAGTCCCCGCAGCCTGCCCCTTGGTGGGGCAGTACCCCCGGAGGCCAGGAAGGTCTGGGTAAGGCTGGCCAGGGGCAGGGGTCCTGCTGGGTCCTGCACCTGGCCTGTGGGGCCTCTGAGCACAACCGGCCCTCTCCCACTGGAAGACCTCCCCGGCTGCCTCCAAATGCCGGTTTGCAAGCACTCCCGCCCGCTGTTCCCGCCAGGCACGCACAATGCTCCCAAGCCCGGGAGAAAAGCGCTTCGGGGTGGTGCTCTCCTCGGGCCCTTGCCCCTGAGCCTGGGGGCCAGGCAGTTGGTCCACACTCCCAGACCAAGGCAGAACCACATGCACACGTCTGTTCCTGACCCCTGCACCGGCAGAGAGTTCGGGGGAGCCAGAGTCTGTCAGGCAGCTGCTGGGCTGGCCGCCTGTGTGGGAAGGGGCAGAGCCGACCTAGGGGCAAGTTGGGCCTCTTCCTCTCCCTGCTGCCCTGAGGCTGCTGGGCCAAAGAGGTCTTGGGCATCCAGCCCCTTGCTGGTCCCTTCCCTCTGACGAGGCCCTCTGAGCTCCAGCACCTTGCAGTGTGGAGACAGCCCCTGCCAGCAACCTCCTCTCCAAGGAGGCCTCAACCGAGGCCTAGGCCCAGGGGAAAGACACCAGCGGGGATGAGCCAGGGGAGGCGCCCGAGCATGTCTGGACCCAGTCCCCGCAGCCTGCCCCTTGGTGGGGCAGTACCCCCGGAGGCCAGGAAGGTCTGGGTAAGGCTGGCCAGGGGCAGGGGTCCTGCTGGGTCCTGCCCCTGGCCTGTGGGGCCTCTGAGCACAACCGGCCCTCTCCCACTGGAAGACCTCCCCGGCTGCCTCCAAAGGCCGGTTTGCAAGCACTCCCGCCCACTGTTCCCGCCAGGCGCGCACAATGCTCCCAAGCCCGGGAGAAAAGCGCTTCGGGGTGGTGCTCTCTCCGGGCCCTTGCCCCTGAGCCTGTGGGCAAGGCAGGGGGAACACACTCCCAGACCAAGGCAGAAACACATGCACACGTCTGTTCCTGTCCCCTGCACCGGCAGAGAGCTCGGGGGAGCCAGAGTCTCTCAGGCAGGTGCTGGGCTGGCCGCCTGTGTGGGAAGGGGCAGAGCCGACCTAGGGGCAAGTTGGGCCTCTTGCTCTCCCTGCTGCCCTGAGGCTGCTGGGCCAAAGAGGTCTTGAGAATCCAGCCCCTTGCTGGTCCCTTCCCTCTGACGAGGCCCTCTGAGCTCCAGCACCTTGCAGTGTGGAGACAAACCCTGCCAGCAACCTCCTCTCCAAGGAGGCCTCAACCGAGGCCTAGGCCCAGGGGAAAGGCACCAGCGGGGATGAGCCAGTGGAGGGGCCCGGGCATGTCTGGACCCAGTCCCCGCAGCCTGCCCCTTGGTGGGGCAGTACCCCCGGAGGCCAGGAAGTTCTGGGCAAGGCTGGCCAGGGGCAGGGTCCCTGCTGGGTCCTGCCCCTGGCCTGTGGGTCCTCTGAGCACAACCGGCCCTCTCCCACTGGAAGACCTCCCCGGCTGCCTTCAAAGGCGGGTTTGCCAACACTCCCGCCCGCTGTTCCCGCCAGGCACGCACAACGCTCCCAAGGCCAGGAGAAAAGCGCTTCGGGGTGGTGCTCTCTCCGGGCCCTTGCCCCTGAGCCTGGGGTCCAGGCAGTGGGTCCACACTCCCAGACCAAGGCAGAACCACATGCACACGTCTGTTCCTGACCCCTGAACCGGCAGAGAGCTCGGGGGAGCCAGAGTCTATCAGGCAGCTGCTGGGTTGGCTGCCTGTGTGGGAAGGGGCAGAGCCGACCTAGGGGCAAGTTGGGCCTCTTGCTCTCCCTGCTGCCCTGAGGCTGCTGGGCCAAAGAGGTCTTGGGCATCCAGCCCCTTGCTGGTCCCTCCCCGCTGACGAGGCCCTCTGAGCTCCAGCACCTTGCAGTGTGGAGACAGCCCCTGCCAGCAACCTCCTCTCCAAGGAGGCAACAACCGAGGCCTATGCCCAGGGGAAAGGCACCAGCGGGGATGAGCCTGGGGAGGCGCCCAGGCATGTCTGGACCCAGTCCCCGCAGCCTGCCCCTTGGTGGGGCAGTACCCCCGGAGGCCAGGAAGGTCTGGGCAAGGCTGGCCAGGGGCAGGGGACCTGCTGGGTCCTGCCCCTGGCTTGTGAGGCCTCTGAGCACAACCGGCCCTCTCCCACTGGAAGACCTCCACGGCTGCCTCCAAAGTCCTGTTTGCAAACACTCCCGCCCGCTGTTCACGCCAGGCTCGCACAATGCTCCCAAGCCCGGGAGAAAAGCGCTTCGGGGTGGTGCTCTCTCCGGGCCCTTGCCCCTGAGCCTGGGGGCAAGGCAGGGGGAACACACTCCCAGGCCAAGGCAGAACCACATGCCCACGTCTGTTCCTGTCCCCTGCACTGGCAGAGAGCTTGGGGGAGCCAGAGTCTGTCAGGCAGCTGCTGAGTTGGCCGCCTGTGTGGGAAGGGGCAGAGCCGCCCTAGGGGCAAGTTGGGCCTCTTGCTCTCCCTGCTGCCCTGAGGCTGCTGGGCCAAAGACGTCTTGGGCATCCAGCCCCTTACTGGTCCCTTCCCTCTGACGAGGCCCTCTGAGCTCCAGCACCTTGCAGTGTGGAGACAGCCCCTGCCAGCAACCTCCTCTCCAAGGAGGCCTCAACCGAGGCCTAGGCCCAGGGGAAAGGCACCAGCGGGGATGAGCCTGGGGAGGCGCCCGGGCATGTCTGGACACAGGCCCCGCAGCCTGCCCCTTGGTGGGGCAGTACCCCCGGAGGCCAGGAAGGTCTGGGCAAGGCTGGCCAGGGGCAGGGGCCCTGCTGCGTCCTGCCCCTGGCCTGTGGGGCCTCTGAGCACAACTGGCCCTCTCCCACTGGAAGACCTCCCCGGCTGCCTCCAAAGGCCGGTTTGCAAGCGCTCCCGCCCACTGTTCCCAGCAGGCGTGCACAATGCTCCCAAGCCCGGGAGAAAAGCGCTTCAGGGTGGTGCTCTCTCCGGGCCCTTGCCCCTGAGCCTGGGGGCAAGGCAGGGTGTCCACACTCCCAGGACAAGGCAGAACCACATGCACACGTCTGATCTGCCCCCTGCACCGGCAGAGAGCTCGGGGGAGCCAGAGTCTGTCAGGCAGCTGCTGGGCTGGCCGCCTGTGTGGGAAGGGGCAGAGCCGACCTAGGGGCAAGTTGGGCCTCTTGCTCTCCCTGCTGCCCTGAGGCTGCTGGGCCAAAGAGGTCTTGGGAATCCAGCCCCTTGCTGGTCCCTTCCCTCGGACGAGGCCCTCTGAGCTCCAGCACCTTGCAGTGTGGAGACAGCCCCTGCCAGCAACCTCCTCTCCAAGGAGTCCTCAACCGAGGCCTAGGCCCAGGGGAATGGCACCAGCGGGGATGAGCCTGGGGAGGCGCCCGGGCATGTCTGGACCCAGTCCCCGCAGCCTGCCCCTTGGTGGGGCAGTACCCCCAGAGGCCAGGAAGGTCTGGGCAAGGCTGCCAGGGGCAGGGACACTGCTGGGTCCTGCCCCTGGCCTGTGGGGCGTCTGAGCACAACCGGCACTCTCCCGCTGGAAGACCTCCCCGTCTGCCTCGAAAGGCTGGTTTGCAAGCACTCCCGCCCGCTGTTCCCGCCAGGCACGCACAATGCTCCCAAGCCGGGGAGAAAAGCGCTTCGGGGTGGTGCTCTCACCGGGCCCTTGCCCCTGAGCCTGGGGGCCAGGCAGGGGGAACACACTCCCAGGCCAAGGCAGAACGACATGCACACGTCTGTTCCTGCCCCCTACACCGGCAGAGAGCTCGGGGGAGCCAGAGACTGCCAGGCTGCTGCTGGGCTGGCCGCCTGTGTGGGACGGGGCAGAGCCGACCTAGGGGCAAGTTGGGCCTCTTGCCCTCCCTGCTGCCCTGAGGCTGCTTGGCCAAAGAGGTCTTGGGCATCCAACCCCTTGCTGGTCCCTTCCCTCTGACGAGGCCCTCTGAGCTCCAGCACCTTGCAGTGTGGAGACAGCCCCTGCCAGCAACCTCCTCTCCAAGAAGGCCTAAACCGAGGCTTAGGCACAGGGGAAAGGCACCAGCGGGGATGAGCCTGGGGAGGCGCACGGACATGTCTGGACCCAGTCCCCGCAGCCTGCCCCTTGGTGGGGCAGTACCCCCGGAGGCCAGGAAGGTCTGGGCAAGGCTGGCCAGGGGCAGGGGCCCTGCTGGGTCCTGCCCCTGGCCTGTGAGGCCTCTGAGCACAACCGGCCCTCTCCCACTGGAAGACCTCCCCAGCTGCCTCCAAAGTCCTGTTTGCAAACACTCCCGCCCGCTGTTCACGCCAGGCTCGCACAATGCTCCCAAGCCCGGGAGAAAAGCGCTTCGGGGTGGTGCTCTCTCCGGGCCCTTGCCCCTGAGCCTGGGGGCCAGGCAGTGGGTCCACACTCCCAGACCAAGGCAGAACCACATGCACACGTCTGTTCCTGACCCCTGCACCGGCAGAGAGCTCTGGGGAGCCAGAGTCTGTCAGGCAGGTGCTGGGCTGGCCGCCTGTGTGGGAAGGGTTAGAGCCGACCTAGGGGCAATTTGGGCCTCTTCCTCTCCCTGCTGCCCTGAGGCTGCTGGGCCAAAGAGGTCTTGGGCATCCAGACCCTTGCTGGTCCCTTCCCTCTGACGAGGCCCTCTGAGCTCCAGCACCTTGCAGTGTGGAGACAGCCCCTGCCAGCAACCTCCTCTCCAATGAGGCCTCAACCGAGGCCTAGGCCTAGGGGAAAGACACCAGCGGGGATGAGCCTGGGGAGGCGCCCGGGCATGTCTGGACCCAGTCCCCGCAGCCTGCCCCTTGGTGGGGCAGTACCCCCGGAGGCCATGAAGGTCTGTGCAAGGCTGCCAGGGGCAGGGACAGTGCTGGGTCCTGCCCCTGGCCTGTTGGACGTCTGAGCACAACCGGCACTCTCGCGCTGGAAGACCTCCACGGCTGCCTCCAAAGGCCGGTTTGCAAGCACTCCCGCCCGCTGTTCCCGCCAGGCACGCACAATGCTCCCAAGCCCGGGAGAAAAGCGCTTCGGGGTGGTGCTCTCTCCGGGCCCTTGCCCCTAAGCCTGCGGGCCAGGCAGGGGGAACACACTCCCAGGCCAAGACAGAACGACATGAACACGTCTGTTCCTGCCCCCTACACCGGCAGAGAGCTCGGGGGAGCCAGAGTCTCTCAGGCAGGTGCTGGGCTGGCCGCCTGTGTGGGAAGGGGCAGAGCCGACCTAGGGGCAAGTTGGGCCTCTTGCTCTCCCTGCTGCCCTGAGGCTGCTGGGCCAAAGACGTCTTAGGCATCCAGCCCTTTGCTGGTCCCTTCCCTCGGACGAGGCCCTCTGAGCTCCAGCACCTTGCAGTGTGGAGACAGCACCTGCCAGCAATCTCCTCTCCAAGGAGGCCTCAACCGAGGCCTAGGCCCAGGGGCAAAGCACCAGCGGGGATGAGCCTGGGGAGGCGCCCGGGCATGTCTGGACCCAGTCCCCGCAGCCTGCCCCTTGGTGGGGCAGTACCCCTGGAGGCCAGGAAGGTCTGGGCAACTCTGACCAGGGGCAGGGGACCTGCTGGGTCCTGCCCCTGGCCTGTGGGGCCTCTGAGCACAACCGGCCCTCTCCCACTGGAAGACCTCCCCGGCTGCTTCCAAAGGCCGTTTTGCACGCACTCCCGCCCACTGTTCCCACCAAGTGCGCACAATGCTCCCAAGCCCGGGAGAAAAGCGCTTCGGGGTGGTGCTCTTTCCGGGTCCTTGCCCCTGAGCCTGGGGGCCAGGCAGGGGGAACACACTCCCAGGCCAAGGCAGAACCACATGCACACGTCTGTTCCTGACCCCTGCACCGGCAGAGAGCTCGGGGGAGCCAGAGTCTGTCAGGCAGCTGCTGGGATGGCCGCCTGTGTGGGAAGTGGCAGAGCCGACCTAGGGGCAAGTTGGGCCTCTTGCTCTCCCTGCTGCCCTGAGGCTGCTGGGCCAAAGAGGTCTTGGACATCCAGCCCTTTGCTTGTCCCTTCCCTCTGACGAGGCCCTCTGAGCTCCAGCACCTTGCAGTGTGGAGACAGCCCCTGCCAGCAACCTCCTCTCCAAGGAGGCCTCAACCGAGACCTAGGACCAGGGGAAAGGCACCAGCGGGGATGAGCCTGGGGAGGCGCCCGGGCATGTCTGGACCCAGTCCCCGCAGCCTGCCCCTTGGTGGGGCAGTACCCCCGGAGGCCAGGAAGGTCTGGGAAAGGCTGGCCAGGGGCAGGGGACCTACTGGGTCCTGCCCCTGGCCTGTGGGGCCTCTGAGCACAACCGGCCCTCTCCCACTGGAAGACCTCCCCGGCTGCCTCCAAAGTCCTGTTTGCCAACACTCCCACCCGCTGTTCACGCCAGACTTGCACAATGCTCCCAAGCCCGGGAGAAAAGCGCTTCGGGGTGGTGCTCTCTCCGGGCCCTTGCCCCTGAGCCTGGGGGCAAGGCACGGTGTCCACACTCCCAGGCCAAGTCAGAACCACATGCACACGTCTGTTCCTGCCCCCTGCACCGGCAGAGAGCTCGGGGGAGCCAGAGTCTGTCAGGCAGCTGCTGGGCTGGCCGCCTGTGTGGGAAGGGGCAGAGCCGACCTAGGGGCAAGTTGGGCCTCTTGCTCTCCCTGCTGCCCTGAGGCTGCTGGGTCAAAGAGGTCTTGGGCATCCAGCCCTTTGCTGGTCCCTTCCCTCTGACGAGGCCCTCTGAGCTCCAGCACCTTGCAGTGTGGAGACAGCCCCTGCCAGCAACCTCCTCTCCAAAGAGGCCTCAACCGAGGCCTACGCCCAGGGGAAAAGCACCAGCGGGGATGATCCTGGGGAGGCGCACGGACATGTCTGGACCCAGTCCCCGCAGCCTGCCCCTTGGTGGGGCAGTACCCCCGGAGGCCAGGAAGGTCTGGGCAAGGCTGCCAGGGGCAGGGACAGTGCTGGGTCCTGCCCCTGGCCTGTTGGACGTCTGAGCACAACCGGCACTCTCGCGCTGGAAGAACTCCCCGTCTGCCTCCAAAGGCCGGTTTGCAAGCACTCCCGCCCGCTGTTCCCGCCAGGCACGCACAATGCTCCCAAGCCCGGGAGAAAAGCGCTTCGGGGTGGTGCTCTCTCCGGGCCCTTGCCCCTAAGCCTGCGGGCCAGGCAGGGGGAACACACTCCCAGGCCAAGGCAGAACCACATGCACACGTCTGTTCCTGACCCCTGCACCGGCAGAGAGCTCGGGGGAGCCAGAGTCTGTCAGGCAGCTGCTGGGCTGGCCGCCTTTGTGGGAAGGGGCAGAGCCGACCTAGGGGCAAGTTGGGCCTCTTGCTCTCCCTGCTGCCCTGAGGCTGCTGGGCCAAAGAGGTCTTGGACATCCAGCCCTTTGCTTGTCCCTTCCCTCTGACGAGGCCCTCTGAGCTCCAGCACCTTGCAGTGTGGAGACAGCCCCTGCCAGCAACCTCCTCTCCAAGGAGGCCTCAACCGAGACCTAGGACCAGGGGAAAGGCACCAGCGGGGATGAGCCTTGGGAGGCGCCCGGGCATGTCTGGACCCAGTCCCCGCAGCCTGCCCCTTGGTGGGGCAGTACCCCCGGAGGCCAGGAAGGTCTGGGAAAGGCTGGCCAGGGGCAGGGGACCTACTGCTTCCTGCCCCTGGCCTGTGGGGCCTCTGAGCACAACCGGCCCTCTCCCACTGGAAGACCTCCCCGGCTGCCTCCAAAGTCCTGTTTGCCAACACTCCCACCCGCTGTTCACGCCAGACTTGCACAATGCTCCCAAGCCCGGGAGAAAAGCGCTTCGGGGTGGTGCTCTCTCCGGGCCCTTGCCCCTGAGCCTGGGGGCAAGGCATGGGGAACACACTCCCAGGCCAAGGCAGAACCACATGCCCACGTCTGTTCCTGTCCCCTGCACCGGCAGAGAGCTTGGGGGAGCCAGAGTCTGTCAGGCAGCTGCTGGGTTGGCCGCCTGTGTGGGAAGGGGCAGAGCCGCCCTAGGGGCAAGTTGGGCCTCTTGCTCTCCCTGCTGCCCTGAGGCTGCTGGGCCAAAGACGTCTTGGGCATCCAGCCCCTTACTGGTCCCTTCCCTCTGACGAGGCCCTCTGAGCTCCAGCACCTTGCAGTGTGGAGACAGCCCCTGCCAGCAACCTCCTCTCCAAGGAGGCCTCAACCGAGGCCTAGGCCCAGGGGAAAGGCACCAGCGGGGATGAGCCAGGGGAGGCGCCCGAGCATGTCTGGACCCAGTCCCCGCAGCCTGCCCCTTGTTGGGCAGTACCCCCGGAGGCCAGGAAGGTCTGGGTAAGGCTGGCCAGGGGCAGGGGCCCTGCTGGGTCTCTGAGCACAACCGGCCCTCTCCCACTGGAAGACCTCCCCGGCTGCCTCCAAAGGCCGGTTTGCAAGCGCTCCCGGCCACTGTTACCAGCAGGCGGGCACAATGCGCCTAAGCCCGGAAGAAAAGCGCTTCAGGGTGGTGCTCTCTCTGGGCCCTTGCCCCTGAGCCTGGGGGCAAGGCAGGGTGTCCACACTCCCAGGCCAAGGCAGAACCACATGCACACGTCTGATCTGCCCCCTGCACCGGCAGAGAGCTCGGGGGAGCCAGAGTCTGTCAGGCAGCTGCTGGGCTGGCCGCCTGTGTGGGAAGGGGCAGAGCCGACCTAGGGGCAAGTTGGGCCTCTTGCTCTCCCTGCTGCCCTGAGGCTGCTGGGCCATAGAGGTCTTGGGCATCCAGCCCCTTGCTGGTCCCTTCCCTCTGACGAGGCCCTCTGAGCTCCAGCACCTTGCACTGTGGAGACAGCCCCTGCCAGCAACCTCCTCTCCAAGGAGGCCTCAACCGAGGCCTAGGCCCAGGGGAAAGGCACCAGCGGGGATGAGCCTGGGGAGGCGCCCGGGCATGTCTGGACCCAGTCCCCGCAGCCTGCCCCTTGGTGGGGCAGTACCCCCGGAGGCCAGGAAGGTCTGGGCAAGGCTGGCCAGGGGCAGGGGCCCTGCTGGGTCCTGCCCCTGGCCTGTGGGGCCTCTGAGCACAACCGGCCCTCTCCCACTGGAAGACCTCCCCGGCTGCCTCCAAAGGCCGTTTTGCACGCACTCCCGCCCACTGTTCCCACCAAGCGAGCACAATGCTCCCAAGCCCGGGAGAAAAGCGCTTCGGGGTGGTGCTCTCCTCGGGCCCTTGCCCCTGAGCCTGGGGTCCAGGCAGTTGGTCCACACTCCCAGACCAAGGCAGAACCACATGCACACGTCTGTTCCTGACCCCTGCACCGGCAGAGAGTTCGGGGGAGCCAGAGTCTGTCAGGCAGCTGCTGGGCTGGCCGCCTGTGTGGGAAGGGGCAGAGCCGACCTAGGGGCAATTTGGGCCTCTTCCTCTCCCTGCTGCCCTGAGGCTGCTGGGCCAAAGAGGTCTTGGGCATCCAGCCCCTTGCTGGTCCCTTCCCTATGACGAGGCCCTCTGAGCTCCAGCACCTTGCAGTGTGGAGACAGCCCCTGCCAGCAACATCCTCTCCAAGGAGGCCTCAACCGAGGCCTAGGCCCAGGGGAAAGGCACCAGCGGGGATGAGCCTGGGGAGGCGCCCGGGCATGTCTGGACCCAGTCCCCGCAGCCTGCCCCTTGGTGGGGCAGTACCCCCGGAGCCCAGGAAGATCTGGGCAAGGCTGGCCAGGGGCAGGGGCCCTGCTGGGTCCTCCCCATGGCCTGTGGGGCCTCTGAGCACAACCGGCCCTCTCCCACTGGAAGACCTCCCCGGCTGCCTCCAAAGCCCGGTTTGCAAGCACTCCCGCCCACTCTTCCCGCCAGGCGCGCACAATGCTCCCAAGCCCGGGAGAAAAGCGCTTCGGGGTGGTGCTCTCTCCGGGCCCTTGCCTCTGAGCCTGTGGGCAAGGCAGGGGGAACACACTCCCAGACCAAGGCAGAAACACATGCACACGTCTGTTCCTGTCCCCTGCACCGGCAGAGAGCTCGGGGGAGCCAGAGTCTCTCAGGCAGGTGCTGGGCTGGCCGCCTGTGTGGGAAGGGGCAGAGCCGACCTAGGGGCAAGTTGGGCCTCTTGCTCTCCCTGCTGCCCTGAGGCTGCAGGGCCAAAGACGTCTTGGGCATCCAGCCCCTTACTGGTCCCTTCCCTCTGACGAGGCCCTCTGAGCTCCAGCACCTTGCAGTGTGGAGACAGCCCCTGCCAGCAATCTCCTCTCCAAGGAGGCCTCAACCGAGGCCTAGGCCCAGGGGAAAGGCACCAGCGGGGTTGAGCCAGGGGAGGCGCCCGAGCATGTCTGGACCCTGTCCCCGCAGCCTGCCCCTTGGTGGGGCAGTACCCCCGGAGGCCAGGAAGGTCTGGGCAAGGCTGGCCAGGGGCAGGGGCTCTGCTGGGTCCTGCCCCTGGCCTGTGGGGCCTCTGAGCACAACCGGCCCTCTCCCACTGGAAGACCTCCCCGGCTGCCTCCAAAGGCCGGTTTGGAAGCACTCCCGCCCACTGTTCCCGCCAGGCGCGCACAATGCTCCCAAGCCCGGGAGAAAAGCGCTTCGGGGTGGTGGTCTCTCCGGGCCCTTGCCCCTGAGCCTGGGGGCCAGGCAGGGGATCCACAGTCCCAGGCCAAGGCACAACAACATGCACACGTCTGTTCCTGCCCCCTCCACCGGCAGAGAGCTGGGGGGAGCCAGAGTCTGTCAGGCAGCTGCTGGGCTGGCCGCCTGTGTGGGAAGGGGCAGAGCCGACCTAGGGGCAAGTTGGGCCTCTTGCTCTCCCTGCTGCCCTGAGGCTGCTGGGCCAAAGAGGTCTTGAGCATCCAGCCCCTTGCTGGTCCCTTCCCTCTGACGAGGCCCTCTGAGCTCCAGCACCTTGCAGTGTTGAGACAGACCCTGCCAGCAACCTCCTCTCCAAGGAGGCCTCAACCGAGGCCTAGGCACAGGGGAAAGGCACCAGCGGGGATGAGCCAGTGGAGGGGCCCGGGCATGTCTGGACCCAGTCCCCGCAGCCTGCCCCTTGGTGGGGCAGTACCCCCGGAGGCCAGGAAGGTCTGGGCAAGGCTGGCCAGGGGCAGGGTCCCTGCTGGGTCCTGCCCCTGGCCTGTGGGGCCTCTGAGCACAACCGGCCCTCTCCCACTGGAAGACCTCCCCGGCTGCCTTCAAAGGCGGGTTTGCCAACACTCCCGCCCGCTGTTCCCGCCAGGCACGCACAACGCTCCCAAGGCCAGGAGAAAAGCGCTTCGGGGTGTTGCTCTCTCCGGGCACTTGCCCCAGAGCCTGGGGTCCAGGCAGTGGGTCCACACTCCCAGACCAAGGCAGAACCACATGCACACGTCTGTTCCTGACCCCTGAACCGGCAGAGAGCTCGGGGGAGCCAGAGTCTATCAGGCAGCTGCTGGGTTGGCTGCCTGTGTGGGAAGGGGCAGAGCCGACCTAGGGGCAAGTTGGGCCTCTTGCTCTCCCTGCTGCCCTGAGGCTGCTGGGCCAAAGAGGTCTTGGGCATCCAGCCCCTTGCTGGTCCCTTCCCGCTGACGAGGCCCTCTGAGCTCCAGCACCTTGCAGTGTGGAGACAGCCCCTGCCAGCAACCTCCTCTCCAAGGAGGCATCAACCGAGGCCTATGCCCAGGGGAAAGGCACCAGCGGGGATGAGCCTGGGGAGGCGCCCAGGCATGTCTGAACCCAGTCCCCGCAGCCTGCCCCTTGGTGGGGCAGTACCCCCGGAGGCCAGGAAGGTCTGGGCAAGGCTGGCCAGGGGCAGGGGACCTGCTGGGTCCTGCCCCTGGCCTGTGAGGCCTCTGAGCACAACCGGCCCTCTCCCACTGGAAGACTTCCACGGCTGCCTCCAAAGTCCTGTTTGCAAACACTCCCGCCCGCTGTACACGCCAGGCTGGCACAATGCTCCCAAGCCCGGGAGAAAAGCGCTTCGGGGTGGTGCTCTCTCCGGGCCCTTGCCCCTGAGCCTGGGGGCAAGGCAGGGGGAACACACTCCCAGGCCAAGGCAGAACCACATGCCCACGTCTGTTCCTGTCCCCTGCACCGGCAGAGAGCTTGGGGGAGCCAGAGTCTGTCAGGCAGCTGCTGAGTTGGCCGCCTGTGTGGGAAGGGGCAGAGCCGCCCTAGGGGCAAGTTGGGCCTCTTGCTCTCCCTGCTGCCCTGAGGCTGCTGGGCCAAAGACGTCTTGGGCATCCAGCCCCTTACTGGTCCCTTCCCTCTGACGAGGCCCTCTGAGCTCCAGCACCTTGCAGTGTGGAGACAGCCCCTGCCAGCAACCTCCTCTCCAAGGAGGCCTCAACCGAGGCCTAGGCCCAGGGGAAAGGCACCAGCGGGGATGAGCCTGGGGAGGCGCCCGGGCATGTCTGGACACAGGCCCCGCAGCCTGCCCCTTGGTGGGGCAGTACCCCCGGAGGCCAGGAAGGTCTGGGCAAGGCTGGCCAGGTGCAGGGGCCCTGCTGCGTCCTGCCCCTGGCCTGTGGGGCCTCTGAGCACAACCGGCCCTCTCCCGCTGGAAGACCTCCCCGTCTGCCTCGAAAGGCCGGTTTGCAAGCACTCCCGCCCGCTGTTCCCGCCAGGCACGCACAATGCTCCCAAGCCCGGGAGAAAAGCGCTTCGGGGTGGTGCTCTCACCGGGCCCTTGCCCCTGAGCCTGGGGGCCAGGCAGGGGGAACACACTCCCAGGCCAAGGCAGAACGACATGCACACGTCTGTTCCTGCCCCCTACACCGGCAGAGAGCTCGGGGGAGCCAGAGACTGCCAGGCTGCTGCTGGGCTGGCCGCCTGTGTGGGACGGGGCAGAGCCGACCTAGGGGCAAGTTGGGCCTCTTGCTCTCCCTGCTGCCCTGAGGCTGCTGGGTCAAAGAGTTCTTGGGCATCCAGCCCTTTGCTGGTCCCTTCCCTCTGACGAGGCCCTCTGAGCTCCAGCACCTTGCAGTGTGGAGACAGCCCCTGCCAGCAACCTCCTCTCCAAGGAGGCCTCAACCGAGGCCTAGGCCCAGGGGAAAGGCACCAGCGGGGATGAGCCTGGGGAGGCGCCCAGGGATGTCTGGACCCAGTCCCCGCAGCCTGCCCCTTGGTGGGGCAGTACCCCCGGAGGCCAGGAAGGTCTGGGCAAGGCTGGCCAGGGTCAGGGGCCCTGCTGGGTCCTGCCCCTGGCCTGTGGGGCCTCTGAGCACAACCGGCCCTCTCCCACTGGAAGACCTCCCCGGCTGCCTCCAAAGTCCTGTTTGCTAACACTCCCACCCGCTGTTCACGCCAGGCTCGCACAATGCTCCCAAGCCCGGGAGAAAAGCGCATTGGGGTGGTTCTCTCTCCGGGCCCTTGCCCCTGAGCCTGGGGGCAAGGCACGGGGAACACACTCCCTGGCCAAGGCAGAACCACATGCCCACTTCTGTTCCTGTCCCCTGCACCGGCAGAGAGCTTGGGGGAGCCAGAGTCTGACAGGCAGCTGCTGGGTTGGCCGCCTGTGTGGGAAGGGGCAGAGCCGACCTAGGGGCAAGTTGGGCCTCTTGCTCTCCATGCTGCCCTGAGGCTGCTGGGCCAAAGACGTCTTGGGCATCCAGCCCCTTACTGGTCCCTTCCCTCTGACGAGGCCCTCTGAGCTCCAGCACCTTGCAGTGTGGAGACAGCCCCTGCCAGCAACCTCCTCTCCAAGGAGGCCTCAACCGAGGCCTAGGCCCAGGGGAAAGGCACCAGCGGGGATGAGCCAGGGGAGGCGCCCGAGCATGTCTGGACCCAGTCCCCGCAGCCTGCCCCTTGGTGGGGCAGTACCCCCGGAAGCCAGGAAGGTCTGGGCAAGGCTGGCCAGGGGCAGGGGCCCTGCTGCGTCCTGCCCCTGGCCTGTGGGGCCTCTGAGCACAACCGGCCCTCTCCCACTGGAAGACCTCCCCGGCTGCCTCCAAAGGCCGGTTTGCAAGCGCTCCCGCCCACTGTTCCCAGCAGGCGTGCACAATGCTCCCAAGCCCGGGAGAAAAGCGCTTCAGGGTGGTGCTCTCTCCGGGCCCTTGCCCCTGAGCCTGGGGTCAAGGCACGGTGTCCACACTCCCAGGCCAAGTCAGAACCACATGCACACGTCTGTTCCTGCCCCCTGCACCGGCAGAGAGCTCGGGGGAGCCAGAGTCTGTCAGGCAGCTGCTGTGCTGGCCGCCTGTGTGGGAAGTGGCAGAGCCGACCTAGGGGCAAGTTGGGCCTCTTGCCCTCCCTGCTGCCCTGAGGCTGCTGGGCCAAAGAGGTCTTGGGCATCCAACCCCTTGCTGGTCCCTTCCCTCTGACGAGGCCCTCTGAGCTCCAGCACCTTGCAGTGTGGAGACAGCCCCTGCCAGCAACCTCCTCTCCAAGGAGGCCTAAACCGAGGCCTAGGCACAGGGGAAAGGCACCAGCGGGGATGAGCCTGGGGAGGCGCCCGGGCATGTATGGACCCAGTCCCCGCAGCCTGCCCCTTGGTGGGGCAGTACCCCCGGAGGCGAGGCAGGTCTGGGAAAGGCTGGCCAGGGGCAGGGGACCTGCTGGGTCCTGCCCCTGGCCTGTGGGGCCTCTGAGCACAACCGGCCCTCTCCCACTGGAAGACGTCCCCGGCTGCCTCCAAAGGCCGGTTTGCAAGCACTCCCGCCCACTGTTCCAACCAAGGGCGCGCAACGCTCCCAAGCCCGGGAGAAAATCGCCTCGGGGTGGTGCTCTCTCCGGGCCCTTTCCCCTGAGCCTGAGGGCCAGGCAGGGTGTCCACACTCCCAGGCCAAGGCAGAACGACATGCACACGTCTGTTCCTGCCCCATGCACCGGCAGAGAGCTCGGGGGAGCCAAAGTCTGTCAGGCAGCTGCTGGGCTGGCCGCCTGTGTGGGAAGGGGCAGAGCCGACCTAGGGGCAAGTTGGGCCTCTTCCTCTCCCTGCTGCCCTGAGGCTGCTGGGCCAAAGAGGTCTTGGGCATCCAGCCCCTTGCTGGTCCCTTCCCTCTGACGAGGCCCTCTGAGGTCCAGCACCTTGCAGTGTGGAGACAGCCCCTGCCAGCAACCTCCTCTCCAAGGAGGCCTCAACCGAGGCCTAGGCCCAGGGGAAAGGCACCAGCGGGGATGAGCCTGGGGAGGCGCCCGGCCATGTCTGGACCCAGTCCCCGCAGCCTGCCCCTTGGTGGGGCAGTACCCCCGGAGGCCAGGAGGGTCTGGGCAAGGCTGCCAGGGGCAGGGACACTGCTGGGTCCTGCCCCTGGCCTGTGGGGCGTCTGAGCACAACCGGCACTCTCCCGCTGGAAGACTTCCCCGGCTGCCTCCAAATGCCGGTTTGCAAGCACTCCCGCCCGCTGTTCCCGCCAGGCACGCACAATGCTCCCAAGCCCGGGAGAAAAGCGCTTCGGGGTGGTGCTCTCTCCGGGCCCTTGCCCCTGAGCCTGTGGGACAGGCAGGGGGAACACACTCCCAGGCCAAGGCAGAACGACATGCACACGTCTGTTCCTGCCCCCTACACCGGCAGAGAGTTCGGGGGAGCCAGAGACTGCCAGGCTGCTGCTGGGCTGGCTGCCTGTGTGGGACGGGGTAGAGCCGACCTAGGGGCAAGTTGGGCCTCTTGCTCTCCCTGCTGCCCTGAGGCTGCTGGGTCAAAGAGGTCTTGGGCATCCAGCCCTTTGCTGGTCCTTTCCCTCTGACGAGGCCCTCTGAGCTCCAGCACCTTGCAGTGTGCAGACAGCCCCTGCCGGCAACCTCCTCTCCAAGGAGGCCTCAACCGAGGCCTAGGCCCAGGGGAAAGGCACCAGCGGGGTTGAGCCAGGGGAGGCGCCCGGGCATGTCTGGACCCTGTCCCCGCAGCCTGCCCCTTGGTGGGGCAGTACCCCCGGAGGCCAGGAAGGTCTGGGCAAGGCTGGCCAGGGGCAGGGGCCCTGCTGGGTCCTGCCCCTGGCCTGTGGGGCCTCTGAGCACAACCGGCCCTCTCCCACTGGAAGACCTCCCCGGCTGCCTCCAAAGGCCGGTTTGCAAGCACTCCCGCCCACTGTTCCCGCCAGGCGCGCACAATGCTCCCAAGACCGGGAGAAAAGCGCTTCGGTGTGGTGGTCTCTCCGGGCCCTTGCCCCTGAGCCTGGGGGCCAGGCAGGGGATCCACAGTCCCAGGCCAAGGCACAACAACATGCACACGTCTGTTCCTGCCCCCTCCACCGGCATAGAGCTGGGGGGAGCCAGAGTCTGTCAGACAACTGCTGGGCTGGCCGCCTGTGTGGGAAGGGGCAGAGCCGACCTAGGGGCAAGTTGGGCCTCTTGCTCTCCCTGCTGCCCTGAGGCTGCTGGGCCAAAGAGGTCTTGGGCATCCAGCCCTTTGCTGGTCCTTTCCCTCTGACGAGGCCCTCTGAGCTCCAGCACCTTGCAGTGTGCAGACAGCCCCTGCCGGCAACCTCCTCTCCAAGGAGGCCTCAACCGAGGCCTAGGCCCAGGGGAAAGGCACCAGCGGGGATGAGCCTGGGGAGGCGCCCGGGCATGTCTGGACCCAGGCCCCGCAGCCTGCCCCTTGGTGGGGTAGTACCCCCGGAGGCCAGGAAGGTCTGGGCAAGGCTGCCAGAGGCAGGGACACTGCTGGGTCCTGCCCCTGGCCTGTGGGGCCTCTGAGAACAACTGGCACTCTCCCGCTGGAAGACCTCCCCGGCTGCCTCCAAAGGCTGGTTTGCAAGCACTCAATCCCGCTGTTCACGCCAGCCTCGCACAATGCTCCCAAGCCCGGGAGAAAAGCATTTTGGGGTGGTGCTCACTCCGGGCTTTGGAAGACCTCCCCGGCTGCCTCCAAGGCCGGTTTGCAAGCACTTCTGCCTGCTGTTCCCGCCACCCGCGCACAATGCTCCCAAGCCCGGGAGAAAAGCGTTTCGGGGTGGTGTTCTCTCTGGACCCAAGAAAGACCTCCCGGGCTGCCCCCAAATGCCGGTTTGCAAGCACTCCCACTCACTGTTCCCGCCATCCGTGCAAATGCTCCAAGCCCAGGAGAAAAGCCCTTCAGGGTGGTGCTCTCTCCCGGCCCTTGGAAGACCTCCCCGGCTGCCTCCAAAGGCTGGATTTCAAGTACTCCCTCCCGCTGTCCCGCCAGCCGCACACAATGCTCCCAATCACGGGAGAAAAGCGCTTCGGGGTGGTGCTCTCTACGGGCCCTTGGAAGACCTCCCCGTTTGTCTCCAAAGGCCGGTTTGCAAGCACTCATGCCCGCTGTTCCCGCCAGCCGCGCACAATGCTCCCAAGCCTAGGATAAAATCGCTTCGGGGTGGTGCTCTCTCCCGGCCCTTGGAAGACCTCCCCGGCTGCCTCCAAAGGCCGGTTTGCAAGCACTCAATCCCGCTGTTCCCGCCAGCCGCGCACAATGCTCCCAAGCCCGGGAGAAAAGCGCTTCGGGGTGGTGCTCTCTCCCGGCCCTTGGAAGACCTCCCCGGCTGCCTCCAAAGGCTGGTTTTCAAGAACTCCCTCCCGCTGACCCGCCAGCCGCACACAATGCTCCCAAGCCCGGGAGAAAAGCATTTTGAGGTGGTCTCTCTCCGGGCCCTTGGAAGACTCCCCGGCTGCCTCTAAAGGCCGGTTTGCAAGCACTCATGTCCTCTGTTCCCGACAGCCGCGAACAATGCTCCCAATTCCGTGAGAAAAGTGCTTCGGGATGGTGCTCTCTCCGGGCCCTTGGAAGACCTCCCAAGCTGCCTCCAAAGGCCGGTTTGCAAGCACTCCCGCCCGCTGTTCCCGCCAGCCTCGCACAATGCTCCCAAGCCCGGGAGAAAAGCGCTTCGGGGTGGTGTTCTCTCCGTGCCAATGGAGGACCTCCCTGGCTGCCCCCAAAGGCCGGTTTGCAAGCACTCCCACTCGCTGTTCCCGCCAGCCACGCACAATCCTCCAAAACCCCGGAGAAAAGCGCTTCGGGGTGGTGTTCTCTCCGTGCCCATGGAAGACCTCCCGGGGTGCCCCCAAAGGCCGGTTTGGAAGCACTCCGACTCGCTGTTCCCGCCATCCGCGCACAATGCTCCCAAGCCCGGGAGAAAAGCATTTTGGGGTGGTGCTCACACCGGGCCCTGGAAGACCTCCCCGGCTGCCTCCAAAGGACGGTTTTCAAGCACTCCTGCCTGCTGTTCCCGCCACCCGCGCACAATGCTCCCAAGCCCGGGAGAAAAGCGCTTCGGGGTGGTGCTCTCTACAGGCCCTTGGAAGACCTCCCTGGCTGCCTCCAAAGGCCGGTTTGCAAGGACTCCTTCCTGCTGTTCCCGCCATCCGCGCACAATGCTCCCAAGCCCGGGAGAAAAGCATTTTGGGGTGGTGCTCACACCGGGCCCTGGAAGACCTCCCCGGCTGCCTCCAAAGGACGGTTTTCAAGCACTCCTGCCTGCTGTTCCCGCCACCCGCGCAGAATGCTCCCAAGCGCGGGAGAAAAGCGCTTCGGGGTGGTGCTCTCTACAGGCCCTTGGAAGACCTCCCCGGCTGCCTCCAAAGGCCGGTTTGCAAGGACTCCTTCCTGCTGTTCCCGCCAGCCATGCACAATGCTCCCAAGCCCGGGAGAAAAGCATTTTGGGGTGGTGCTCACTCCGGGCCCTTGGAAGACCTCCCCGGCTGCCTCCAATGGCCAGTTTGCAAGCACTCATGTCCGCTGTTCCCACCAGCCGCGCACAATGCTCCCAAGCCCGGGAGAAAAGCTTTTTGGGGTGGTGCTCACACCGGGCCCTGGAAGACCTCCCCAGCTGCCTGCAAAGGCCGGTTTTCAAGCACTCCTGCCTGCTGTTCCCGCCAGCCGCGCACAATGCTCCCAAGCCCGGGAGAAAAGCTTTTTGGGGTGGTGCTCACACCGGGCCCTGGAAGACCTCCCCGGCTGCCTCCAAAGGACGGTTTTCAAGCACTCCTGCCTGCTGTTCCCGCCACCTGCGCACAATGCTCCCAAGCCCGGGAGAAAAGCGCTTCGGGGTGGTGCTCTCTACAGGCCCTTGGAAGACCTCCCCGGCTGCCTCCAAAGGCCGGTTTGCAAGGACTCCTTCCTGCTGTTCCCGCCAGCCACGCACAATGCTCCCAAGCCCGGGAGAGAAGCATTTTGGGGTGGTGCTCTCTACAGGCCCTTGGAAGACCTCCCCGGCTGCCTCCAGTGGCCAGTTTGCAAGCACTCATGCCCGCTGTTCCCACCAGCCGCGCACAATGCTCCCAAGCCCGGGAGAAAAGCTTTTTGGGGTGGTGCTCACACCGGGCCCTGGAAGACCTCCCCGGCTGCCTGCAAAGGCCGGTTTTCAAGCACTCCTGCCTGCTGTTCCTGCCACCTGCGCACAATACTCCCAAGCCCGGGAGAAAAGCGCTTCGGGGTGGTGCTCTCTACAGGCCCTTGGAAGACCTCCCCCGCTGCCTCCAAAGGCCGGTTTGCAAGGACTCCTTCCTGCTGTTCCCGCCAGCCACGCACAATGCTCCCAAGCCCGGGAGAAAAGTGCTTCGGGGTGGTGATCTCTCCGGGCCCTTGGAAGTCGTCCCCGGCTGCCTCCAAAGGCCGGTTTGCAAGCACTCATGCCCGTTGTTCCCACCAGCCGCGCACAATGCTCCCAAGCCCGGGAGAAAAGCGCTTTGGGGTGGTGCTCTCTCCGGGCCCTTGGAAGACGTCCCCGGCTGCCTCCAAAGGCCGGTTTGCAAGCACTCATGCCCGTTGTTCCCACCAGCCGCGCACAATGCTCCCAAGCCCGGGAGAAAAGCATTTTGGGGTGGTGCTCACTCCGGGCCCTTGGAAGACCTCCCCGGCTGCCTCCAAAGGCCAGTTTGCAAGCAGTCCTGCCTGCTGTTCCCGCCAGCCGCGCACAATGTTCCCAAGCCCGGGAGAAAAGCGCTTCGGGGTGGTGCTCTCTCCGGGCACTTTCAAGACCTCCCCGGCTGCCTCCAAAGGCCGGTTTGTAAGTACTCATTCCCGCTGCTTCCGCCAGCCATGCACAATGCTCCCAAGCCCGGGAGAAAAGCATTTTGGGGTGGTGCTCTCTCCGGGCCCTTGGAAGACCTCCCGGGCTGCCTCCAAAGGCCAGTTTGCAAGCATTCATGTCCGTTGTTCCCGACAGCCGCGCACAATGCTCCCAAGCCCGAGAGAAAAGCATTTTGGGGTGGTGATCAGTCCGGCCCTTGGAAGACCTCCCCGGCTGCCTCCAAAGGACAGTTTGCAAGCACTCATGCCCGCTGTTCCCGCCAGCCGCGCACAATGCTCCCAAGACCGTGAGAAAAGCGCTTCGGGGTGGTGTTCTCTCAGGGACCATGGAGGACCTCCCCGGCTGCCCCCAAAGGCCGGTTTGCAAGCATTCCTACTCGCTGTTCCCGCCAGGCACACACAATGTTCCAAAACCCCGGAGAAAAGCGCTTCGGGGTGGTGGTCTCTCCGGGCCCCTGCCCCTGAGCCTGGGGGCCAGGCAGGGGATCCACAGTCCCAGGCCAAGGCAGAACCACATGCACACGTCTGTTCCTGCCCCCTCCACCGGCAGAGAGCTGGGGGGAGCCAGAGTCTGTCAGGCAGCTGCTGGGCTGGCCGCCTGTGTGGGAAGGGGCAGAGCCGACCTAGGGGCAAGTTGGGCCTCTTCCTCTCCCTGCTGCCCTGAGGCTGCTGGGCCAAAGAGGTCTTGGGCATCCAGCCCCTTGCTGGTCCCTTCCCGCTGACGAGGCCCTCTGAGCTCCAGCACCTTGCAGTGTGGAGACAGCCCCTGCCAGCAACCTCCTCTCCAAAGAGGCCTCAACCGAGGCCTACGCCCAGGGGAAAAGCACCAGCGGGGATGATCCTGGGGAGGCGCACGGACATGTCTGGACCCAGTCCCCGCAGCCTGCCCCTTGGTGGGGCAGTGCCCCCGGAGGCCAGGAAGGTCTGGGCAAGGCTGGCCAGGGGCAGGGGCCCTGCTGGGTCCTGCCCCTGGCCTGTGAGGCCTCTGAGCACAACCGTCCCTCTCCCACTGGAAGACCTCCCCAGCTGCCTCCAAAGTCCTGTTTGCAAACACTCCCGCCCGCTGTTCACGCCAGGCTCGCACAATGCTCCCAAGCCCGGGAGAAAAGCGCTTCGGGGTGGTGCTCTCTCCGGGCCCTTGCCCCTGAGCCTGGGGGCCAGGCAGTGGGTCCACACTCCCAGACCAAGGCAGAACCACATGCACACGTCTGTTCCTGACCCCTGCACCGGCAGAGAGCTCTGGGGAGCCAGAGTCTGTCAGGCAGGTGCTGGGCTGGCCGCCTGTGTGGGAAGGGGCAGAGCCGACCTAGGGGCAAGTTGGGCCTCTTCCTCTCCCTGCTGCCCTGAGGCTGCTGGGCCAAAGAGGTCTTGGGCATCCAGCCCCTTGCTGGTCCCTTCCCTCTGACGAGGCCCTCTGAGCTCCAGCACCTTGCAGTGTGGAGACAGCCCCTGCCAGCAACCTCCTCTCCAAGGAGGCCTCAACCGAGGCCTAGGCCTAGGGGAAAGACACCAGCGGGGATGAGCCTGGGGAGGCGCCCGGGCATGTCTGGACCCAGTCCCCGCAGCCTGCCCCTTGGTGGGGCAGTACCCCCGGAGGCCAGGAAGGTCTGTGCAAGGCTGCCAGGGGCAGGGACAGTGCTGGGTCCTGCCCCTGGCCTGTTGGATGTCTGAGCACAACCGGCACTCTCGCGCTGGAAGACCTCCCCGTCTGCCTCCAAAGGCCGGTTTGCAAGCACTCCCGCCCGCTGTTCCCGCCAGGCACGCACAATGCTCCCAAGCCCGGGAGAAAAGCGCTTCGGGGTGGTGCTCTCTCCGGGCCCTTGCCCCTAAGCCTGCGGGCCAGGCAGGGGGAACACACTCCCAGGCCAAGACAGAACGACATGCACACGTCTGTTCCTGCCCCCTACACCGGCAGAGAGCTCGGGGGAGCCAGAGTCTCTCAGGCAGGTGCTGGGCTGGCCGCCTGTGTGGGAAGGGGCAGAGCCGACCTAGGGGCAAGTTGGGCCTCTTGCTCTCCCTGCTGCCCTGAGGCTGCTGGGCCAAAGACGTCTTGGGCATCCAGCCCTTTGCTGGTCCCTTCCCTCTGACGAGGCCCTCTGAGCTCCAGCACCTTGCAGTGTGGAGACAGCACCTGCCAGCAATCTCCTCTCCAAGGAGGCCTCAACCGAGGCCTAGGAGCAGGGGAAAAGCACCAGCGGGGTTGAGCCTGGGGAGGCGCCCGGGCATGTCTGGACCCAGTCCCCGCAGCCTGCCCCTTGGTGGGGCAGTACCCCCGGAGGCCAGGAAGGTCTGGGAAAGGCTGGCCAGGGTCAGGGGCCCTGCTGGGTCCTGCCCCTGGCCTGTGGGGCCTCTGAGCACAACCGGCCCTCTCCCACTGGAAGACCTCCCCGGCTGCCTCCAAAGTCCTGTTTGCCAACACTCCCACCCGCTGTTCACGCCAGACTTGCACAATGCTCCCAAGCCCGGGAGAAAAGCGCTTCGGGGTGGTGCTCTCTCCGGGCCCTTGCCCCTGAGCCTGGGGGCAAGGCATGGGGAACACACTCCCAGACCAAGGCAGAACCACATGCCCACGTCTGTTCCTGTCCCCTGCACCGGCAGAGAGCTTGGGGGAGCCAGAGTCTGTCAGGCAGCTGCTGGGTTGGCCGCCTGTGTGGGAAGGGGCAGAGCCGCCCTAGGGGCAAGTTGGGCCTCTTGCTCTCCCTGCTGCCCTGAGGCTGCTGGGCCAAAGACGTCTTGGGCATCCAGCCCCTTACTGGTCCCTTCCCTCTGACGAGGCCCTCTGAGCTCCAGCACCTTGCAGTGTGGAGACAGCCCCTGCCAGCAACCTCCTCTCCAAGGAGGCCTCAACCGAGGCCTAGGCCCAGGGGAAAGGCACCAGCGGGGATGAGCCAGGGGAGGCGCCCGAGCATGTCTGGACCCAGTCCCCGCAGCCTGCCCCTTGGTGGGGCAGTACCCCCGGAGGCCAGGAAGGTCTGGGTAAGACTGGCCAGGGGCAGGGGCCCTGCTGGGTCCTGCCCCTGGCCTGTGGGGCCTCTGAGCACAACCGGCCCTCTCCCACTAGAAGACCTCCCCGGCTGCCTCCAAAGGCCGGTTTGCAAGCGCTCCCGGCCACTGTTACCTGCAGGCGGGCACAATGCTCCTAAGCCCGGAAGAAAAGCGCTTCAGGGTGGTGCTCTCTCCGGGCCCTTGGAAGACGTCCCCGGCTGCCTCCAAAGGCCGGTTTGCAAGCACTCATGCCCGTTGTTCCCACCAGCCACGCACAATGCTCCCAAGCCCGGGAGAAAAGCATTTTGGGGTGGTGCTCACTCCGGGCCCTTGGAAGACCTCCCCGGCTGCCTCCAAAGGCCAGTTTGCAAGCAGTCCTGCCTGCTGTTCCCGCCAGCCGCGCACAATGTTCCCAAGCCCGGGAGAAAAGCGCTTCGGGGTGGTGCTCTCTCCGGGCACTTTCAAGACCTCCCCGGCTGCCCCCAAAGGCCGGTTTGTAAGTACTCATTCCCGCTGCTTCCGCCAGCCACGCACAATGCTCCCAAGCCCGGGAGAAAAGCATTTTGGGGTGGTGCTCTCTCCGGGCCCTTGGAAGACCTCCCGGGCTGCCTCCAAAGGCCGGTTTGCAAGCATTCATGTCCGTTGTTCCCGACAGCCGCGCACAATGCTCCCAAGCCCGAGAGAAAAGCATTTTGGGGTGGTGATCAGTCCGGCCCTTGGAAGACCTCCCCGGCTGCCTCCAAAGGACAGTTTGCAAGCACTCATGCCCGCTGTTCCCGCCAGCCACGCACAATGCTCCCAAGACCGTGAGAAAAGCGCTTCGGGGTGGTGTTCTCTCAGGGACCATGGAGGACCTCACCGGCTGCCCCCAAAGGCCGGTTTGCAAGCATTCCCACTCGCTGTTCCCGCCAGGCACACACAATGTTCCAAAACCCCGGAGAAAAGCGCTTCGGGGTGGTGCTCTCTCCGCGCCCTTGGAAGACTTCTCTGGCTGCCGCCAAATGCCGGTTTGCAAGAATTCCCTCCCGCTGTCCCACCAGCCGCACACAATGCTCCAAAACCCGAGAGAAAAGCGCTTCGAGGTGGTGCTCTCTCCGGGCCCTTGGAAGACCTCCCCGGCTGCCTCCAAAGGCCGGTTTTCAAGCACTCCTGCCTGCTGTTCCCGCCACGCGCGCACAATGCTCCCAAGCCCGGAAGAAAAGCATTTTGGGGTAGTGTTCTCTCCGGGCGCTTGGAAGACCTCCCGGGCGGCCTCCAAAGGCCGGTTTGCAAGCACTCATGTCCGCTGTTCCCGACAGACGCACACAATGCTCCCAAGCCCGGGAGAAAAGCATTTTGGGGTGGTGATCAGTCCGGGCCCTTGGAAGACCTCCCCGGCTGCCTCCAAAGGACAGTTTGCAAGAACTCATGCCCGCTGTTCCCGCCAGGCACGCACAATGCTCCCAAGCCCGGGAGAAAAGCGCTTCGGGGTGGTGCTCTCACCGGTCCCTTGCCCCTGAGCCTGGGGGCAATGCAGGGGGAACACACTCCCAGGCCAAGGCAGAACCACATGCAAACGTCTGTTCCTGGTCCCTGCACCGGCAGAGAGCTCGGGGGAGCCAGAGTATGCCAGGCAGCTGCTGGGTTGGCGGCCTGTGTGGAAAGGGGCAGAGCCGACCTAGGGGCAAGTTGGGCCTCTTGCTCTCCCTGCTGCCCTGAGGCTGCTGGGCCAAAGAGGTCTTGGGCATCCAGCCCCTTGCTGGTCCCTTCCCTCTGATGAGGCCCTCTGAGCTCCAGCACCTTGCAGTGTGGAGACAGCCCCTGCCAGCAACCTCCTCTCCAAGGCGGCCTCAACCGAGGCCTAGGCCCAGGGGAAAGGCACCAGCGGGGATGAGCCTGGGGAGGCGCCCGGGCATGTCTGGACCCAGTCCCCGCAGCCTGCCCCTTGGTGGGGCAGTACCCCCGGAAGCCAGGAAGGTCTGGGCAAGGCTGGCCACGGGCAGGGGCCCTGCTGGGTCCTGCCCCTGGCCTGTGGGGCCTCTGAGCACAACCGGCCCTCTCCCACTGGAAGACGTCCCCGGCTGCCTCCAAAGGCCGGTTTGCAAGCACTCCCGCCCACTGTTCCAACCAAGGGCGCACAACGCTCCCAAGCCCGGGAGAAAATCGCCTCGGGGTGGTGCTCTCTCCGGGCCCTTTCCCCTGAGCCTGTGGCCCAGGCAGGGTGTCCACACTCCCAGGCCAAGGCAGAACGACATGCACACGTCTGTTCCTGCCCCATGCACCGGCAGAGAGCTCGGGGGAGCCAAAGTCTGTCAGGCAGCTGCTGGGCTGGCCGCCTGTGTGGGAAGGGGCAGAGCCGACCTAGGGGCAAGTTGGGCCTCTTGCTCTCCCTGATGCCCTGAGGCTGCTGGGTCAAAGAGATCTTGGGCATCCAGCCCCTTGCTTGTCCCTTCCCTCTGACGAGGCCCTCTGAGCTCCAGCACCTTGCAGTGTGGAGACAGCCCCTGCCAGCAACCTCCTCTCCAAGGAGGCCTCAACCGAGGCCTAGGCCCAGGGGAAAGGCACCAGCGGGGATGAGCCTGGGGAGGCGCCCGGGCATGTCTGGACCCAGTCCACGCAGCCTGCCCCTTGGTGGGGCAGTACCCCCGGAAGCCAGGAAGGTCTGGGCAAGGCTGGCCACGGGCAGGGGCCCTGCTGGGTCCTGCCCCTGGCCTGTGGGGCCTCTGAGCACAACCGGCCCTCTCCCACTGGAAGACTTCCCCGGCTGCCTCCAAAGGCCAGTTTGCCAACACTCCCGCCCGCTGTTCCCGCCAGGCACGCACAATTCTCCCAAGCCCGGGAGAAAAGCGCTTCGGGGTGGTGCTCTCTCCGGGCCCTTGCCCCTGAGCCTGGGGGCAAGGCATGGGGAACACACTCCCAGGCCAAGGCAGAACCACATGCCCACGTCTGTTCCTGTCTCCTGCACCGGCAGAGAGCTTGGGGGAGCCAGAGTCTGTCAGGCAGCTGCTGGGTTGGCCGCCTGTGTGGGAAGGGGCAGAGCCGCCCTAGGGGCAAGTTGGGCCTCTTGCTCTCCCTGCTGCCCTGAGGCTGCTGGGCCAAAGACGTCTTGGGCATCCAGCCCCTTACTGGTCCCTTCCCTCTGACGAGGCCCTCTGAGCTCCAGCACCTTGCAGTGTGGAGACAGCCCCTGCCAGCAACCTCCTCTCCAAGGAGGCCTCAACCGAGGCCTAGGCCCAGGGGAAAGGCACCAGCGGGGATGAGCCTGGGGAGGCGCCCGGCCATGTCTGGACCCAGTCCCCGCAGCCTGCCCCTTGGTGGGGCAGTACCCCCGGAGGCCAGGAAGGTCTGGGCAAGGCTGCCAGAGGCAGGGACACTGCTGGGTCCTGCCCCTGGCCTGTGGGGCCTCTGAGAACAACTGGCACTCTCCCACTGGAAGACCTCCCCGGCTGCCTCCAAAGGCTGGTTTGCAAGCACTCAATCCCGCTGTTCACGCCAGCTGCGCACAATGCTCCCAAGCCCGGGAGAAAAGCATTTTCGGGTGGTGCTCACTCCGGGCTTTGGAAGACCTCCCCGGCTGCCTCCAAGGCCGGTTTGCAAGCACTTCTGCCTGCTGTTCCCGCCACCCGCGCACAATGCTCCCAAGCCTGGGAGAAAAGCGTTTCGGGGTGGTGTTCTCTCTGGGCCCAAGAAAGACCTCCCGGGCTGCCCCCAAATGCCGGTTTGCAAGCACTCCCACTCGCTGTTCCCGCCATCCGTGCAAATGCTCCAAGCCCAGGAGAAAAGCCCTTCAGGGTGGTGCTCTCTCCCGGCCCTTGGAAGACCTCCCCGGCTGCCTCCAAAGGCTGGATTTCAAGTACTCCCTCCCGCTGTCCCGCCAGCTGCACACAATGCTCCCAATCACGGGAGAAAAGCGCTTCGGGGTGGTGCTCTCTACGGGCCCTTGGAAGACCTCCCCGTTTGTCTCCAAAGGCCGGTTTGCAAGCACTCATGCCCGCTGTTCCCGTCAGCCGCGCACAATGCTCCCAAGCCTAGGAGAAAAGCGCTTCGGGGTGGTGCTCTCTCCCGGCCCTTGGAAGACCTCCCCGGCTGCCTCCAAAGGCCGGTTTGCAAGCACTCAATCCCGCTGTTCCCGCCAGCCGCGCACAATGCTCCCAAGCCCGGGAGAAAAGCGCTTCGGGGTGGTGCTCTCTCCTGGCCCTTGGAAGACCTCCCCGGCTGCCTCCAAAGGCTGGTTTTCGAGAACTCCCTCCCGCTGACCCGCCAGCCGCACACAATGCTCCCAAGCCCGGGAGAAAAGCATTTTGGGGTGGTCTCTCTCCGGGCCCTTGGAAGACTCCCCGGCTGCCTCTAAAGGCCGGTTTGCAAGCACTCATGTCCTCTGTTCCCGACAGCCGCGAACAATGCTCCCAATTCCGTGAGAAAAGTGCTTCGGGATGGTGCTCTCTCCGGGCCCTTGGAAGACCTCCCAAGCTGCCTCCAAAGGCCGGTTTGCAAGCACTCCCGCCCGCTGTTCCCGCCAGCCTCGCACAATGCTCCCAAGCCCGGGAGAAAAGCGCTTCGGGGTGGTGTTCTCTCCGTGCCAATGGAGGACCTCCCTGGCTGCCCCCAAAGGCCGGTTTGCAAGCACTCCCACTCGCTGTTCCCGCCAGCCACGCACAATCCTCCAAAACCCCGGAGAAAAGCGCTTCGGGGTGGTGTTCTCTCCGTGCCCATGGAAGACCTCCCGGGGTGCCCCCAAAGGCCGGTTTGGAAGCACTCCGACTCGCTGTTCCCGCCATCCGCGCACAATGCTCCCAAGCCCGGGAGAAAAGCATTTTGGGGTGGTGCTCACACCGGGCCCTGGAAGACCTCCCCGGCTGCCTCCAAAGGACGGTTTTCAAGCACTCCTGCCTGCTGTTCCCGCCACCCGCGCACAATGCTCCCAAGCCCGGGAGAAAAGCGCTTCGGGGTGGTGCTCTCTACAGGCCCTTGGAAGACCTCCCCGGCTGCCTCCAAAGGCCGGTTTGCAAGGACTCCTTCCTGCTGTTCCCGCCATCCGCGCACAATGCTCCCAAGCCCGGGAGAAAAGCATTTTGGGGTGGTGCTCACACCGGGCCCTGGAAGACCTCCCCGGCTGCCTCCAAAGGACGGTTTTCAAGCACTCCTGCCTGCTGTTCCCGCCACCCGCGCAGAATGCTCCCAAGCGCGGGAGAAAAGCGCTTCGGGGTGGTGCTCTCTACAGGCCCTTGGAAGACCTCCCCGGCTGCCTCCAAAGGCCGGTTTGCAAGGACTCCTTCCTGCTGTTCCCGCCAGCCACGCACAATGCTCCCAAGCCCGGGAGAAAAGCATTTTGGGGTGGTGCCCACTCCGGGCCCTTGGAAGACCTCCCCGGCTGCCTCCAATGGCCGGTTTGCAAGCACTCATGTCCGCTGTTCCCACCAGCCGCGCACAATGCTCCCAAGCCCGGGAGAAAAGCTTTTTGGGGTGGTGCTCACACCGGGCCCTGGAAGACCTCCCCGGCTGCCTCCAAAGGCCAGTTTTCAAGCACTCCTGCCTGCTGTTCCCGCCACCTGCGCACAATGCTCCTAAGCCCGGGAGAAAAGCGCTTCGGGGTGGTGCTCTCTACAGGCCCTTGGAAGACCTCCCCGGCTGCCTGCAAAGGCCGGTTTGCAAGGACTCCTTCCTGCTGTTCCCGCCAGCCACGCACAAAGCTCCCAAGCCCGGGAGAGAAGCATTTTGGGGTGGTGCTCTCTACAGGCCCTTGGAAGACCTCCCCGGCTGCCTCCAGTGGCCAGTTTGCAAGCACTCATGCCCGCTGTTCCCACCAGCCGCGCACAATGCTCCCAAGCCCGGGAGAAAAGTGCTTCGGGGTGGTGATCTCTCCGGGCCCTTGGAAGTCGTCCCCGGCTGCCTCCAAAGGCCGGTTTGCAAGCACTCATGCCCGTTGTTCCCACCAGCCGCGCACAATGCTCCCAAGCCCGGGAGAAAAGCATTTTGGGGTGGTGCTCACTCCGGGCCCTTGGAAGACCTCCCCGGCTGCCTCCAAAGGCCAGTTTGCAAGCAGTCCTGCCTGCTGTTCCCGCCAGCCGCGCACAATGCTCCCAAGCCCGGGAGAAAAGCGCTTCGGGGTGGTGCTCTCTCCGGGCCCTTGGAAGACGTCCCCGGCTGCCTCCAAAGGCCGGTTTGCAAGCACTCATGCCCGTTGTTCCCACCAGCCACGCACAATGCTCCCAAGCCCGGGAGAAAAGCATTTTGGGGTGGTGCTCACTCCGGGCCCTTGGAAGACCTCCCCGGCTGCCTCCAAAGGCCAGTTTGCAAGCAGTCCTGCCTGCTGTTCCCGCCAGCCGCGCACAATGTTCCCAAGCCCGGGAGAAAAGCGCTTCGGGGTGGTGCTCTCTCCGGGCACTTTCAAGACCTCCCCGGCTGCCCCCAAAGGCCGGTTTGTAAGTACTCATTCCCGCTGCTTCCGCCAGCCACGCACAATGCTCCCAAGCCCGGGAGAAAAGCATTTTGGGGTGGTGCTCTCTCCGGGCCCTTGGAAGACCTCCCGGGCTGCCTCCAAAGGCCGGTTTGCAAGCATTCATGTCCGTTGTTCCCGACAGCCGCGCACAATGCTCCCAAGCCCGAGAGAAAAGCATTTTGGGGTGGTGATCAGTCCGGCCCTTGGAAGACCTCCCCGGCTGCCTCCAAAGGACAGTTTGCAAGCACTCATGCCCGCTGTTCCCGCCAGCCACGCACAATGCTCCCAAGACCGTGAGAAAAGCGCTTCGGGGTGGTGTTCTCTCAGGGACCATGGAGGACCTCACCGGCTGCCCCCAAAGGCCGGTTTGCAAGCATTCCCACTCGCTGTTCCCGCCAGGCACACACAATGTTCCAAAACCCCGGAGAAAAGCGCTTCGGGGTGGTGCTCTCTCCGCGCCCTTGGAAGACTTCTCTGGCTGCCGCCAAATGCCGGTTTGCAAGAATTCCCTCCCGCTGTCCCACCAGCCGCACACAATGCTCCAAAACCCGAGAGAAAAGCGCTTCGAGGTGGTGCTCTCTCCGGGCCCTTGGAAGACCTCCCCGGCTGCCTCCAAAGGCCGGTTTTCAAGCACTCCTGCCTGCTGTTCCCGCCACGCGCGCACAATGCTCCCAAGCCCGGAAGAAAAGCATTTTGGGGTAGTGTTCTCTCCGGGCGCTTGGAAGACCTCCCGGGCGGCCTCCAAAGGCCGGTTTGCAAGCACTCATGTCCGCTGTTCCCGACAGCCGCACACAATGCTCCCAAGCCCGGGAGAAAAGCATTTTGGGGTGGTGATCAGTCCGGGCCCTTGGAAGACCTCCCCGGCTGCCTCCAAAGGACAGTTTGCAAGAACTCATGCCCGCTGTTCCCGCCAGGCACGCACAATGCTCCCAAGCCCGGGAGAAAAGCGCTTCGGGGTGGTGCTCTCACCGGTCCCTTGCCCCTGAGCCTGGGGGCAATGCAGGGGGAACACACTCCCAGGCCAAGGCAGAACCACATGCAAACGTCTGTTCCTGGTCCCTGCACCGGCAGAGAGCTCGGGGGAGCCAGAGTATGCCAGGCAGCTGCTGGGTTGGCGGCCTGTGTGGAAAGGGGCAGAGCCGACCTAGGGGCAAGTTGGGCCTCTTGCTCTCCCTGCTGCCCTGAGGCTGCTGGGCCAAAGAGGTCTTGGGCATCCAGCCCCTTGCTGGTCCCTTCCCTCTGATGAGGCCCTCTGAGCTCCAGCACCTTGCAGTGTGGAGACAGCCCCTGCCAGCAACCTCCTCTCCAAGGCGGCCTCAACCGAGGCCTAGGCCCAGGGGAAAGGCACCAGCGGGGATGAGCCTGGGGAGGCGCCCGGGCATGTCTGGACCCAGTCCCCGCAGCCTGCCCCTTGGTGGGGCAGTACCCCCGGAGGCCAGGAAGGTCTGGGCAAGGCTGCCAGGGGCAGGGACACTGCTGGGTCCTGCCCCTGGCCTGTGGGGCGTCTGAGCACAACCAGCACCCTCCCGCTGGAAGACCTCCCCGTCTGCCTCCAAAGGCCTGTTGGCAAGCACTCCCACCCGCTGTTCCCGCCAGGCACGCACAATGCTCCCAAGCCCGGGAGAAAAGCGCTTCGGGGTGGTGCTCTCCTCGGGCCCTTGCCCCTGAGCCTGGGGGCCAGGCAGGTGGAACACACTCCCAGGCCAAGGGAGAACGACATGCACACGTCTGTTCCTGCCCCCTACACCGGCAGAGAGCTCGGGGGAGCCAGAGTCTGTCAGGCAGCTGCTGGGCTGGCCGCCTGTGTGGGAAGTGGCAGAGCCGACCTAGGGGCATGTTGGGCCTCTGCTCTCCCTGCTGCCCTGAGGCTGCTGGGCCAAAGAGGTCTTGGGCATCCAGCCCCTTGCTGGTCCCTTCCCTCTGACGAGGCCCTCTGAGCTCCAGCACCTTGCAGTGTGGAGACAGCCCCTGCCAGCAACCTCCTCTCCAAGGAGGCCTCAACCGAGGCCTAGCCCCAGGGGAAAGGCACCAGCTGGGAAGAGCCTGGGGAGGCGCCCGGGCATGTCTGGACCCAGTCCCCGCAGCCTGCCCCTTGGTGAGGCAGTACCCCCGGAGGCCAGGAAGGTCTGGGCAAGGCTGGTCAGGGGCAGGGGCCCTGCTGGGCCCTGCCCCTGGCCTGTGGGGCCTCTGAGCACAACCGGCCCTCTCCCACTGGAAGACCTCCCCGGGTGCCTCCAAAGGCCAGTTTGCCAACACTCCTGCCCGCTGCTCCCGCCAGGCACGCACAATGCTCCCAAGCCCAGGAGAAAAGCGCGTCGGGGTGGTGGTCTCTCCGGGCCCCTGCCCGTGAGCCTGGGGGCCAGGCAGGGGATCCACAGTCCCAGGCCAAGGCAGAACCACATGCACACGTCTGTTCCTGCCCCCTAAACCGGCAGAGAGCTCGGGGGAGCCAGAGACTGCCAGGCTGCTGCTGGGCTGGCTGCCTGTGTGGGACGGGGCAGAGCCGACCTAGGGGCAAGTTGGGCCTCTTGCTCTCCCTGCTGCCCTGAGGCTGCTGGGTCAAAGAGGTCTTGGGCATCCAGCCCTTTGCTGGTCCCTTCCCTCTGACGAGGCCCTCTGAGCTCCAGCACCTTGCAGTGTGGAGACAGCCCCTGCCAGCAACCTCCTCTCCAAAGAGGCCTCAACCGAGGCCTACGCCCAGGGGAAAAGCACCAGCGGGGATGATCCTGGGGAGGCGCACGGACATGTCTGGACCCAGTCCCCGCAGCCTGCCCCTTGGTGGGACAGTACCCCCGGAGGCCAGGAAGGTCTGGGCAAGGCTGGCCAGGGGCAGGGGCCCTGCTGGGTCCTGCCCCTGGCCTGTGAGGCCTCTGAGCACAACCGGCCCTCTCCCACTGGAAGACCTCCCCGGCTGCCTCCAAAGTCCTCTTTGCAAACACTCCCGCCCGCTGTTCACGCCAGGCTCGCACAATGCTCCCAAGCCCGGGAGAAAAGCGCTTCGGGGTGGTGCTCTCTCCGGGCCCTTGCCCCTGAGCCTGGGGGCCAGGCAGTGGGTCCACACTCCCAAACCAAGGCAGAACCACATGCACACGTCTGTTCCTGACCCCTGCACCGGCAGAGAGCTCGGGGGAGCCAGAGTCTGTCAGGCAGGTGCTGGGCTGGCCGCCTGTGTGGGAAGGGGCAGAGCCGACCTAGGGGCAAGTTGGGCCTCTTCCTCTCCCTGCTGCCCTGAGGCTGCTGGGCCAAAGAGGTCTTGGGCATCCAGCCCCTTGCTGGTCCCTTCCCTCTGACGAGGCCCTCTGAGCTCCAGCACCTTGCAGTGTGGAGACAGCCCCTGCCAGCAACCTCCTCTCCAATGAGGCCTCAACCGAGGCCTAGGCCCAGGGGAAAGGCACCAGCGGGGATGAGCCTGGGGAGGCGCCCGGGCATGTCTGGACCCAGTCCCCGCAGCCTGCCCCTTGGTGGGGCAGTACCCCCGGAGGCCAGGAAGGTCTGGGCAAGGCTGCCAGGGGCAGGGACAGCGCTGGGTCCTGCCCCTGGCCTGTGGGACGTCTGAGCACAACCGGCACTCTCCCGCTGGAAGACCTCCCCGTCTGCCTCGAAAGGCCGGTTTGCAAGCACTCCCGCCCGCTGTTCCCGCCAGGAACGCACAATGCTCCCAAGCCCGGTAGAAAAGCGCTTCGGGGTGGTGCTCTCTCCGGGCCCTTGCCCCTAAGCCTGCGGGCCAGGCAGGGGGAACACACTCCCAGGCCAAGACAGAACGACATGAACACGTCTGTTCCTGCCCCCTACACCGGCAGAGAGCTCGGGGGAGCCAGAGTCTCTCAGGCAGGTGCTGGGCTGGCCGCCTGTGTGGGAAGGGGCAGAGCCGACCTAGGGGCAAGTTGGGCCTCTTGCTCTCCCTGCTGCCCTGAGGTTGCTGGGCCAAAGACGTCTTGGGCATCCAGCCCTTTGCTGGTCCCTTCCCTCTGACGAGGCCCTCTGAGCTCCAGCACCTTGCAGTGTGGAGACAGCACCTGCCAGCAATCTCCTCTCCAAGGAGGCCTCAACCGAGGCCTAGGCCCAGGGGAAAGGCACCAGCGGGGATGAGCCTGGGGAGGCGCCCGGGCATGTCTGGACCCAGTCCCCGCAGCCTGCCCCTTGATGGGGCAGTACCCCTGGAGGCCAAGAAGGTCTGGGCAAGGCTGACCAGGGGCAGGGGACCTGCTGGGTCCTGCCCCTGGCCTGTGGGGCCTCTAAGCACAACCGGCCCTCTCCCACTGGAAGACCTCCCCGGCTGCCTCCAAAGGCCGTTTTGCATGCACTCCCGCCCACTGTTCCCACCAAGCGCGCACAATGCTCCCATCCCGGGAGAAAAGCGCTTCGGGGTGGTTCTCTCTCCGGGCCCTTGCCCCTGAGACTGGGGGCCAGGCAGGGGGTCCACACTCCCAGGCCAAGGCAGAACCACATGCACACGTCTGTTCCTGACCCCTGCACCGGCAGAGAGCTCGGGGGAGCCAGAGTCTGTCAGGCAGCTGCTGGGCTGGCCGCCTGTGTGGGAAGGGGCAGAGCCGACCTAGGGGCAAGTTGGGCCTCTTCCTCTCCCTGCTGCCCTGAGGCTGCTGGGCCAAAGAGGTCTTGGGCATCCAGCCCCTTGCTGGTCCCTTCCCTCTGACGAGGCCCTCTGAGCTCCAGCACCTTGCAGTGTGGAGACAGCCCCTGCCAGCAACATCCTCTCCAAGGAGGCCTCAACCGAGGCCTAGGCCCAGGGGAAAGGCACCAGCGGGGATGAGCCTGGGGAGGCGCCCGGGCATGTCTGGACCCAGTCCCCGCAGCCTGCCCCTTGGTGGGGCAGTACCCCCGGAGGCCAGGAAGGTCTGGGCAAGGCTGGCCAGGGGCAGGGGCCCTGCTGGGTCCTGCCCCTGGCCTGTGGGGCCTCTGAGCACAACGGGCCCTCTCCCACTGGAAGACCTCCCCGGCTGCCTCCAAAGTCCTGTTTGCTAACACTCCCACCCGCTGTTCACGCCAGGCTCGCACAATGCTCCCAAGCCCGGGAGAAAAGCGCATTGGGGTGGTTCTCTCTCCGGGCCCTTGCCCCTGAGCCTGGGGGCAAGGCACGGGGAACACACTCCCTGGCCAAGGCAGAACCACATGCCCACGTCTGTTCCTGTCCCCTGCACCGGCAGAGAGCTTGGGGGAGCCAGAGTCTGGCAGGCAGCTGCTGGGTTGGCCGCCTGTGTGGGAAGGGGCAGAGCCGACCTAGGGGCAAGTTGGGCCTCTTGCTCTCCCTGCTGCCCTGAGGCTGCTGGGCCAAAGACGTCTTGGGCATCCAGCCCTTTGCTGGTCCCTTCCCTCTGACGAGGCCCTCTGAGCTCCAGCACCTTGCAGTGTGGAGACAGCCCCTGCCAGCAACCTCCTCTCCAAGGAGGCCTCAACCGAGGCCTAGGCCCAGGGGAAAGGCACCAGCGGGGATGAGCCAGGGGAGGCGCCCGAGCATGTCTGGACCCAGTCCCCGCAGCCTGCCCCTTGGTGGGGCAGTACCCCCGGAGGCCAAGAAGGTCTGGGCAAGGCTGGCCAGGGGCAGGGGCCCTGCTGCGTCCTGCCCCTGGCCTGTGGGGCCTCTGAGCACAACCGGCCCTCTCCCACTGGAAGACATCCCCGGCTGCCTCCAAAGGCCGGTTTGCAAGCGCTCCCGCCCACTGTTCCCAGCAGGCGTGCACAATGCTCCCAAGCCCGGGAGAAAAGCGCTTCAGGGTGGTGCTCTCTCCGGGCCCTTGCCCCTGAGCCTGGGGGCAAGGCACGGTGTCCACACTCCCAGGCCAAGTCAGAACCACATGCACACGTCTGTTCCTGCCCCCTGCACCGGCAGAGAGCTCGGGGGAGCCAGAGTCTGTCAGGCAGCTGCTGGGCTGGCCGCCTGTGTGGGAAGTGGCAGAGCCGACCTAGGGGCAAGTTGGGCCTCTTGCCCTCCCTGCTGCCCTGAGGCTGCTTGGCCAAAGAGGTCTTGGGCATCCAACCCCTTGCTGGTCCCTTCCCTCTGACGAGGCCCTCTGAGCTCCAGCACCTTGCAGTGTGGAGACAGCCCGTGCCAGCAACCTCCTCTCCAAGGAGGCCTAAACCGAGGCCTAAGCACAGGGGAAAGGCACCAGCGGGGATGAGCCTGGGGAGGCGCCCGGGCATGTATGGACCCAGTCCCCGCAGCCTGCCCCTTGGTGGGGCAGTACCCCCGGAGGCGAGGAAGGTCTGGGAAAGGCTGGCCAGGGGCAGGGGACCTGCTGGGTCCTGCCCCTGGCCTGTGGGGCCTCTGAGCACAACCGGCCCTCTCCCACTGGAAGACGTCCCCGGCTGCCTCCAAAGGCCGGTTTGCAAGCACTCCCGCCCACTGTTCCAACCAAGGGCGCACAACGCTCCCAAGCCCGGGAGAAAATCGCCTCGGGGTGGTGCTCTCTCCGGGCCCTTTCCCCTGAGCCTGGGGGCCAGGCAGGGTGTCCACACTCCCAGGCCAAGGCAGAACGACATGCACACGTCTGTTCCTGCCCCATGCACCGGCAGAGAGCTCGGGGGAGCCAAAGTCTGTCAGGCAGCTGCTGGGCTGGCCGCCTGTGTGGGAAGGGGCAGAGCCGACCTAGGGGCAAGTTGGGCCTCTTGCTCTCCCTGCTGCCCTGAGGCTGCTGGGCCAAAGACGTCTTGGGCATCCAGCCCTTTGCTGGTCCCTTCCCTCTGACGAGGCCCTCTGAGCTCCAGCACCTTGCAGTGTGGAGACAGCACCTGCCAGCAATCTCCTCTCCAAGGAGGCCTCAACCGAGGCCTAGGCCCAGGGGAAAAGCACCAGCGGGGATGAGCCTGGGGAGGCGCCCGGGCATGTCTGGACCCAGTCCCCGCAGCCTGCCCCTTGGTGGGGCAGTACCCCTGGAGGCCAGGAAGGTCTGGGCAAGTCTGACCAGGGGCAGGGGACCTGCTGGGTCCTGCCCCTGGCCTGTGGGGCCTCTGAGCACAACCGGCCCTCTCCCACTGGAAGACCTCCCCGGCTGCCTCCAAAGGCCGTTTTGCACGCACTCCCGCCCACTGTTCCCACCAAGTGCGCACAATGCTCCCAAGCCCGGGAGAAAAGCGCTTCGGGGTGGTGCTCTTTCCGGGTCCTTGCCCCTGAGCCTGGGGGCCAGGCAGGGGGAACACACTCCCAGGCCAAGGCAGAACCACATGCACACGTCTGTTCCTGACCCCTGCACCGGCAGAGAGCTCGGGGGAGCCAGAGTCTGTCAGGCAGCTGCTGGGCTGGCCGCCTTTGTGGGAAGGGGCAGAGCCGACCTAGGGGCAAGTTGGGCCTCTTGCTCTCCCTGCTGCCCTGAGGTGGCTGGGCCAAAGAGGTCTTGGACATCCAGCCCTTTGCTTGTCCCTTCCCTCTGACGAGGCCCTCTGAGCTCCAGCACCTTGCAGTCTGGAGACAGCCCCTGCCAGCAACCTCCTCTCCAAGGAGGCCTCAACCGAGACCTAGGACCAGGGGAAAGGCACCAGCGGGGATGAGCCTGGGGAGGCGCCCGGGCATGTCTGGACCCAGTCCCCGCAGCCTGCCCCTTGGTGGGGCAGTACCCCCGGAGGCCAGGAAGGTCTGGGAAAGGCTGGCCAGGGGCAGGGGACCTACTGGGTCCTGCCCCTGGCCTGTGGGGCCTCTGAGCACAACCGGCCCTCTCCCACTGGAAGACCTCCCCGGCTGCCTCCAAAGGCCGGTTTGGAAGCACTCCCGCCCACTGTTCCCGCCAGGCGCGCACAATGCTCCCAAGCCCGGGAGAAAAGCGCTTCGGGGTGGTAGTCTCTCCGGGCCCTTGCCCCTGAGCCTGGGGGCCAGGCAGGGGATCCACAGTCCCAGGCCAAGGCACAACAACATGCACACGTCTGTTCCTGCCCCCTCCACCGGCAGAGAGCTGGGGGGAGCCAGAGTCTGTCAGGCAGCTGCTGGGCTGGCCGCCTGTGTGGGAAGGGGCAGAGCCGACCTAGGGGCAAGTTGGGCCTCTTGCTCTCCCTGCTGCCCTGAGGCTGCTGGGCCAAAGAGGTCTTGAGCATCCAGCCCCTTGCTGATCCCTTCCCTCTGACGAGGCCCTCTGAGCTCCAGCACCTTGCAGTGTTGAGACAGACCCTGCCAGCAACCTCCTCTCCAAGGAGGCCTCAACCGAGGCCTAGGCCCAGGGGAAAGGCACCAGCGGGGATGAGCCAGTGGAGGGGCCCGGGCATGTCTGGACCCAGTCCCCGCAGCCTGCCCCTTGGTGGGGCAGTACCCCCGGAGGCCAGGAAGGTCTGGGCAAGGCTGGCCAGGGGCAGGGTCCCTGCTGGGTCCTGCCCCTGGCCTGTGGGGCCTCTGAGCACAACCGGCCCTCTCCCACTGGAAGACCTCCCCGGCTGCCTTCAAAGGCGGGTTTGCCAACACTCCCGCCCGCTGTTCCCGCCAGGCACGCACAACGCTCCCAAGGCCAGGAGAAAAGCGCTTCGGGGTGTTGCTCTCTCCGGGCCCTTGCCCCAGAGCCTGGGGTCCAGGCAGTGGGTCCACACTCCCAGACCAAGGCAGAACCACATGCACACGTCTGTTCCTGACCCCTGAACCGGCAGAGAGCTCGGGGGAGCCAGAGTCTATCAGGCAGCTGCTGGGTTGGCTGCCTGTGTGGGAAGGGGCAGAGCCGACCTAGGGGCAAGTTGGGCCTCTTGCTCTCCCTGCTGCCCTGAGGCTGCTGGGCCAAAGAGGTCTTGGGCATCCAGCCCCTTGCTGGTCCCTTCCCGCTGACGAGGCCCTCTGAGCTCCAGCACCTTGCAGTGTGGAGACAGCCCCTGCCAGCAACCTCCTCTCCAAGGAGGCATCAACCGAGGCCTATGCCCAGGGGAAAGGCACCAGCGGGGATGAGCCTGGGGAGGCGCCCAGGCATGTCTGAACCCAGTCCCCGCAGCCTGCCCCTTGGTGGGGCAGTACCCCCGGAGGCCAGGAAGGTCTGGGCAAGGCTGGCCAGGGGCAGGGGACCTGCTGGGTCCTGCCCCTGGCCTGTGAGGCCTCTGAGCACAACCGGCCCTCTCCCACTGGAAGACCTCCACGGCTGCCTCCAAAGTCCTGTTTACAAACACTCCCGCCCGCTGTTCACGCCAGGCTCGCACAATGCTCCCAAGCCCGGGAGAAAAGCGCTTCGGGGTGGTGCTCTCTCCGGGCCCTTGCCCCTGAGCCTGGGGGCAAGGCAGGGGGAACACACTCCCAGGCCAAGGCAGAACCACATGCCCACGTCTGTTCCTGTCCCCTGCACCGGCAGAGAGCTTGGGGGAGCCAGAGTCTGTCAGGCAGCTGCTGAGTTGGCCGCCTGTGTGGGAAGGGGCAGAGCCGCCCTAGGGGCAAGTTGGGCCTCTTGCTCTCCCTGCTGCCCTGAGGCTGCTGGTCCAAAGACGTCTTGGGCATCCAGCCCCTTACTGGTCCCTTCCCTCTGACGAGGCCCTCTGAGCTCCAGCACCTTGCAGTGTGGAGACAGCCCCTGCCAGCAACCTCCTCTCCAAGGAGGCCTCAACCGAGGCCTAGGCCGAGGGGAAAGGCACAAGCGGGGATGAGCCTGGGGAGGCGCCCGGGCATGTCTGGACACAGGCCCCGCAGCCTGCCCCTTGGTGGGGCAGTACCCCCGGAGGCCAGGAAGGTCTGGGCAAGGCTGGCCAGGGGCAGGGGCCCTGCTGCGTCCTGCCCCTGGCCTGTGGGGCCTCTGAGCACAACCGGCCCTCTCCCACTGGAAGACCTCCCCGGCTGCCTCCAAAGGCCGGTTTGCAAGCGCTCCCGCCCACTGTTCCCAGCAGGCGTGCACAATGCTCCCAAGCCCGGGAGAAAAGCGCTTAAGGGTGGTGCTCTCTCCGGGCCCTTGCCCCTGAGCCTGGGGGCAAGGCAGGGTGTCCACACTCCCAGGACAAGGCAGAACCACATGCACACGTCTGATCTGCCCCCTGCACCGGCAGAGAGCTCGGGGGAGCCAGAGTCTGTCAGGCAGCTGCTGGGCTGGCCGCCTGTGTGGGAAGGGGCAGAGCCGACCTAGGGGCAAGTTGGGCCTCTTGCTCTCCCTGCTGCCCTGAGGCTCCTGGGCCAAAGAGGTCTTGGGCATCCAGCCCCTTGCTGGTCCCTTCCCTCTGACGAGGCCCTCTGAGCTCCAGCACCTTGCAGTGTGGAGACAGCCCCTGCCAGCAACCTCCTCTCCAAGGAGTCCTCAACCGAGGCCTAGGCCCAGGGGAAAGGCACCAGCAGGGATGAGCCTGGGGAGGCGCCCGGGCATGTCTGGACCCAGTCCCCACAGCCTGCCCCTTGGTGGGGCAGTACCCCCGGAGGCCAGGAAGGTCTGGGCAAGGCTGCCAGGGGCAGGGACACTGCTGGGTCCTGCCCCTGGCCTGTGGGGCGTCTGAGCACAACCGGCACTCTCCCGCTGGAAGACCTCCCCGTCTGCCTCGAAAGGCCGGTTTGCAAACACTCCCGCCCGCTGTTCCCGCCAGGCACGCACAATGCTCCCAAGCCCGGGAGAAAAGCGCTTCGGGGTGGTGCTCTCACCGGGCCCTTGCCCCTGAGCCTGGGGGCCAGGCAGGGGGAACACACTCCCAGGCCAAGGCAGAACGACATGCACACGTCTGTTCCTGCCCCCTACACCGGCAGAGAGCTCGGGGGAGCCAGAGACTGCCAGGCTGCTGCTGGGCTGGCCGCCTGTGTGGGACGTGGCAGAGCCGACCTAGGGGCAAGTTGGGCCTCTTGCTCTCCCTGCTGCCCTGAGGCTGCTGGGTCAAAGAGGTCTTGGGCATCCAGCCCTTTGCTGGTCCCTTCCCTCTGACGAGGCCCTCTGATCTCCAGCACCTTGCAGTGTGGAGACAGCCCCTGCCAGCAACCTCCTCTCCAAGGAGGCCTCAACCGAGGCCTAGGCCCAGGGGAAAGGCACCAGCGGGGATGAGCCTGGGGAGGCGCCCGGGGATGTCTGGACCCAGTCCCCGCAGCCTGCCCCTTGGTGGGGCAGTACCCCCGGAGGCCAGGAAGGTCTGGGCTAGGCTGGCCAGGGTAAGGGGCCCTGCTGGGTCCTGCCCCTGGCCTGTGGGGCCTCTGAGCACAACCGGCCCTCTCCCACTGGAAGACCTCCCCGGCTGCCTCCAAAGTCCTGTTTGCTAACACTCCCGCCCGCTGTTCACGCCAGGCTCGCACAAAGCTCCCAAGCCCGGGAGAAAAGCGCATTGGGGTGGTTCTCTCTCCGGGCCCTTGCCCCTGAGCCTGGGGGCAAGGCACGGGGAACACACTCCCTGGCCAAGGCAGAACCACATGCCCACGTCTGTTCCTGTCCCCTGCACCGGCAGAGAGCTTGGGGGAGCCAGAGTCTGACAGGCAGCTGCTGGGTTGGCCGCCTGTGTGGGAAGGGGCAGAGCCGACCTAGGGGCAAGTTGGGCCTCTTGCTCTCCCTGCTGCCCTGAGGCTGCTGGGCCAAAGACGTCTTGGGCATCCAGCCCCTTACTGGTCCCTTCCCTCTGACGAGGCCCTCTGAGCTCCAGCACCTTGCAGTGTGGAGACAGCCCCTGCCAGCAACCTCCTCTCCAAGGAGGCCTCAACCGAGGCCTAGGCCCAGGGGAAAGGCACCAGCGGGGATGAGCCTGGGGAGGCGCCCGGGCATGTCTGGACCCAGTCCACGCAGCCTGCCCCTTGGTGGGGCAGTACCCCCGGAAGCCAGGAAGGTCTGGGCAAGGCTGGCCACGGGCAGGGGCCCTGCTGGGTCCTGCCCCTGGCCTGTGGGGCCTCTGAGCACAACCGGCCCTCTCCCACTGGAAGACTACCCCGGCTGCCTCCAAAGGCCGGTTTGCCAACACTCCCGCCCGCTGTTCACGCCAGGCACGCACAATGCTCCCAAGCCCGGGAGAAAAGCGCTTCGGGGTGGTGCTCTCTCCGGGCCCTTGCCCCTGAGCCTGGGGGCAAGGCATGGGGAACACACTCCCAGGCCAAGGCAGAACCACATGCCCACGTCTGTTCCTGTCTCCTGCACCGGCAGAGAGCTTGGGGGAGCCAGAGTCTGTCAGGCAGCTGCTGGGTTGGCCGCCTGTGTGGGAAGGGGCAGAGCCGCCCTAGGGGCAAGTTGGGCCTCTTGCTCTCCCTGCTGCCCTGAGGCTGCTGGGCCAAAGACGTCTTGGGCATCCAGCCCCTTACTGGTCCCTTCCCTCTGACGAGGCCCTCTGAGCTCCAGCACCTTGCAGTGTGGAGACAGCCCCTGCCAGCAACCTCCTCTCCAAGGAGGCCTCAACCGAGGCCTAGGCCCAGGGGAAAGGCACCAGCGGGGATGAGCCTGGGGAGGCGCCCGGCCATGTCTGGACCCAGTCCCCGCAGCCTGCCCCTTGGTGGGGCAGTACCCCCGGAGGCCAGGAGGGTCTGGGCAAGGCTGCCAGGGGCAGGGACACTGCTGGGTCCTGCCCCTGGCCTGTGGGGCGTCTGAGCACAACCGGCACTCTCCCGCTGGAAGACCTCCCCGGCTGCCTCCAAAGGCCGGTTTGCAAGCACTCCCGCCCGCTGTTCCCGCCAGGCACGCACAATGCTCCCAAGCCCGGGAGAAAAGCGCTTCGGGGTGGTGCTCTCTCCGGGCCCTTGCCCCTGAGCCTGGGGGACAGGCAGGGGGAACACACTCCCAGGCCAAGGCAGAACGACATGCACACGTCTGTTCCTGCCCCCTACACCGGCAGAGAGTTCGGGGGAGCCAGAGACTGCCAGCCTGCTGCTGGGCTGGCTGCCTGTGTGGGACGGGGTAGAGCCGACCTAGGGGCAAGTTGGGCCTCTTGCTCTCCCTGCTGCCCTGAGGCTGCTGGGTCAAAGAGGTCTTGGGCATCCAGCCCTTTGCTGGTCCTTTCCCTCTGACGAGGCCCTCTGAGCTCCAGCACCTTGCAGTGTGCAGACAGCCCCTGCCGGCAACCTCCTCTCCAAGGAGGCCTCAACCGAGGCCTAGGCCCAGGGGAAAGGCACCAGCGGGGATGAGCCTGGGGAGGCGCCCGGGCATGTCTGGACCCAGGCCCCGCAGCCTGCCCCTTGGTGGGGTAGTACCCCCGGAGGCCAGGAAGGTCTGGGCAAGGCTGCCAGAGGCAGGGACACTGCTGGGTCCTGCCCCTGGCCTGTGGGGCCTCTGAGAACAACTGGCACTCTCCCGCTGGAAGACCTCCCCGGCTGCCTCCAAAGGCTGGTTTGCAAGCACTCAATCCCGCTGTTCACTCCAGCTGCGCACAATGCTCCCAAGCCCGGGAGAAAAGCATTTTCCGGTGGTGCTCACTCCGGGCTTTGGAAGACCTCCCCGGCTGCCTCCAATGCCGGTTTGCAAGCACTTCTGCCTGCTGTTCCCGCCACCCGCGCACAATGCTCCCAAGCCTGGGAGAAAAGCGTTTCGGGGTGGTGTTCTCTCTGGGCCCAAGAAAGACCTCCCGGGCTGCCCCCAAATGCCGGTTTGCAAGCACTCCCACTCACTGTTCCCGCCATCCGTGCAAATGCTCCAAGCCCAGGAGAAAAGCCCTTCAGGGTGGTGCTCTCTCCCGGCCCTTGGAAGACCTCCCCGGCTGCCTCCAAAGGCTGGATTTCAAGTACTCCCTCCCGCTGTCCCGCCAGCCGCACACAATGCTCCCAATCACGGGAGAAAAGCGCTTCGGGGTGGTGCTCTCTACGGGCCCTTGGAAGACCTCCCCGTTTGTCTCCAAAGGCCGGTTTGCAAGCACTCATGCCCGCTGTTCCCGCCAGCCGCGCACAATGCTCCCAAGCCTAGGAGAAAAGCGCTTCGGGGTGGTGCTCTCTCCCGGCCCTTGGAAGACCTACCCGGCTGCCTCCAAAGGCCAGTTTGCAAGCACTCATGCCCGCTGTTCCCGCCAGCCGCGCACAATGCTCCCAAGCCTAGGAGAAAAGCGCTTCGGGGTGGTGCTCTCTCCCGGCCCTTGGAAGACCTCCCCGGCTGCCTCCAAAGGCCAGTTTGCAAGCACTCAATCCCGCTGTTCCTGCCACCCGCGCACAATACTCCCAAGCCCGGGAGAAAAGCGCTTCGGGGTGGTGCTCTCTACAGGCCCTTGGAAGACCTCCCCGGCTGCCTCCAAAGGCCGGTTTGCAAGGACTCCTTCCTGCTGTTCCCGCCAGCCATGCACAAAGCTCCCAAGCCCGGGAGAGAAGCATTTTGGGGTGGTGCTCTCTACAGGCCCTTGGAAGACCTCCCCGGCTGCCTCCAGTGGCCAGTTTGCAAGCACTCATGCCCGCTGTTCCCACCAGCCGCGCACAATGCTCCCAAGCCCGGGAGAAAAGCTTTTTGGGGTGGTGCTCACACCGGGCCCTGGAAGACCTCCCCGGCTGCCTGCAAAGGCCGGTTTTCAAGCACTCCTGCCTGCTGTTCCTGCCACCCGCGCACAATACTCCCAAGCCCGGGAGAAAAGCGCTTCGGGGTGGTGCTCTCTACAGGCCCTTGGAAGACCTCCCCCGCTGCCTCCAAAGGCCGGTTTGCAAGGACTCCTTCCTGCTGTTCCCGCCAGCCACGCACAATGCTCCCAAGCCCGGGAGAAAAGTGCTTCGGGGTGGTGATCTCTCCGGGCCCTTGGAAGTTGTCCCCGGCTGCCTCCAAAGGCCGGTTTGCAAGCACTCATGCCCGTTGTTCCCACCAGCCGCGCACAATGCTCCCAAGCCCGGGAGAAAAGCATTTTGGGGTGGTGCTCACTCCGGGCCCTTGGAAGACCTCCCCGGCTGCCTCCAAAGGCCAGTTTGCAAGCAGTCCTGCCTGCTGTTCCCGCCAGCCGCGCACAATGCTCCCAAGCCCGGGAGAAAAGCGCTTCGGGGTGGTGCTCTCTCCGGGCACTTTCAAGACCTCCCCGGCTGCCTCCAAAGGCCGGTTTGTAAGTACTCATTCCCGCTGCTTCCGCCAGCCACGCACAATGCTCCCAAGCCCGGGAGAAAAGCGCTTCGGGGTGGTGCTCTCTCCGGGCACTTTCAAGACCTCCCCGGCTGCCTCCAAAGGCCGGTTTGTAAGTACTCATTCCCGCTGCTTCCGCCAGCCACGCACAATGCTCCCAAGCCCGAGAGAAAAGCATTTTGGGGTGGTGATCAGTCCGGCCCTTGGAAGACCTCCCCGGCTGCCTCCAAAGGACAGTTTGCAAGCACTCATGCCCGCTGTTCCCGCCAGCCGCGCACAATGCTCCCAAGACCGTGAGAAAAGCGCTTCGGGGTGGTGTTCTCTCAGGGACCATGGAGGACCTCCCCGGCTGCCCCCAAAGGCCGGTTTCCAAGCATACCCACTCGCTGTTCCCGCCAGGCACACACAATGTTCCAAAACCCCGGAGAAAAGCGCTTCGGGGTGGTGGTCTCTCCGGGCCCCTGCCCCTGAGCCTGGGGGCCAGGCAGGGGATCCACAGTCCCAGGCCAAGGCAGAACCACATGCACACGTCTGTTCCTGCCCCCTCCACCGGCAGAGAGCTGGGGGGAGCCAGAGTCTGTCAGGCAGCTGCTGGGCTGGCCGCCTGTGTGGGAAGGGGCAGAGCCGACCTAGGGGCAAGTTGGGCCTCTTGCTCTCCCTGCTGCCCTGAGGCTGCTGGGCCAAAGAGGTCTTGGGCATCCAGCCCCTTGCTGGTCCCTTCCCTCTGACGAGGCCCTCTGAGCTCCAGCACCTTGCAGTGTGGAGACAGCCCCTGCCAGCAACCTCCTCTCCAAGGAGGCCTCAACCGAGGCCTAGGCCCAGGGGAAAGGCACCAGCGGAGATGAGCCAGTGGAGGCGCCCGGGCATGTCTGGACCCAGTCCCCGCAGCCTGCCCCTTGGTGGGGCAGTACCCCCAGAGGCCAGGAAGGTCTGGGCAAGGCTGCGAGGGGCAGGGCCCTGCTGGGTCGTGCCCCTGGCCTGTGGGGCGTCTGAGCGCAACCGGCACTCTCCCGCTGGAAGACCTCCCCGTCTGCCTCCAAAGGCCGGTTTGCAAGCACTCCCGCCCGCTGTTCCCGCCAGGCACGCACAATGCTCCCAAGCCCGGGAGAAAAGCGCTTCGGGGTGGTGCTCTCTCCGGGCCCTTGCCCCTGAGCCTGGGGGCCAGGCAGTTGGAACACACTCCCAGGCCAATGCAGAACGACATGCACACGTCTGTTCCTGCCCCCTACACCGGCAGAGAGCTCGGGGGAGCCAGAGACTGCCAGGCTGCTGCTGGGCTGGCTGCCTGTGTGGGACGGGGCAGAGCCGACCTAGGGGCAAGTTGGGCCTCTTGCTCTCCCTGCTGCCCTGAGGCTGCTGGGTCAAAGAGGTCTTGGGTATCCAGCCCTTTGCTGGTCCCTTCCCTCTGACGAGGCCCTCTGAGCTCCAGCACCTTGCAGTGTGGAGACAGCCCCTGCCAGCAACCTCCTCTCCAAAGAGGCCTCAACCGAGGCCTACGCCCAGGGGAAAAGCACCAGCAGGGATGATCCTGGGGAGGCGCACGGACATGTCTGGACCCAGTCCCCGCAGCCTGCCCCTTGGTGGGGCAGTACCCCCGGAGGCCAGGAAGGTCTGGGCAAGGCTGGCCAGGGGCAGGGTCCCTGCTGGGTCCTGCCCCTGGCCTGTGAGGCCTCTGAGCACAACCGGCCCTCTCCCACTGGAAGACCTCCCCAGCTGCCTCCAAAGTCCTGTTTGCAAACACTCCCGCCCGCTGTTCACGCCAGGCTCGCACAATGCTCCCAAGCCCGGGAGAAAAGCGCTTCGGGGTGGTGCTCTCTCCGGGCCCTTGCCCCTGAGCCTGGGGGCCAGGCAGTGGGTCCACACTCCCAGACCAAGGCAGAACCACATGCACACGTCTGTTCCTGACCCCTGCACCGGCAGAGAGCTCTGGGGAGCCAGAGTCTGTCAGGCAGGTGCTGGGCTGGCCGCCGGTGTGGGAAGGGGCAGAGCCGCCCTAGGGGCAAGTTGGGCCTCTTGCTCTCCCTGCTGCCCTGAGGCTGCTGGGCCAAAGACGTCTTGGGCATCCAGCCCCTTACTGGTCCCTTCCCTCTGACGAGGCCCTCTGAGCTCCAGCACCTTGCAGTGTGGAGACAGCCCCTGCCAGCAACCTCCTCTCCAAGGAGGCCTCAACCGAGGCCTAGGCCCAGGGGAAAGGCACCAGCGGGGATGAGCCTGGGGAGGCGCCCGGGGATATCTGGACCCAGTCCCCGCAGCCTGCCCCTTGGTGGGGCAGTTCCCCCGGAGGCCAGGAAGGTCTGGGCAAGGCTGGCCAGTGTCAGGGGCCCTGCTGGGTCCTGCCCCTGGCCTGTGGGGCCTCTGAGCACAACCGGCCCTCTCCCACTGGAAGACCTCCCCGGCTGCCTCCAAAGTCCTGTTTGCAAGCACTCCCGCCCACTGTTCCCGCCAGGCGCGCACAATGCTCCAAAGCCCGGGAGAAAAGCGCTTCGGGGTGGTGGTCTCTCCGGGCCCTTGCCCCTGAGCCTGGGGGCCAGGCAGGGGATCCACAGTCCCAGGCCAAGGCACAACAACATGCACACGTCTGTTCCTGCCCCCTCCACCGGCAGAGAGCTGGGGGGAGACAGAGTATGTCAGGCAGCTGCTGGGCTGGCCGCCTGTGTGGGAAGGGGCAGAGCCGACCTAGGGGCAAGTTGGGCCTCTTGCTCTCCCTGCTGCCCTGAGGCTGCTGGGCCAAAGAGGTCTTGGGCATCCAGCCCCTTGCTGGTCCCTTCCCTCTGACGAGGCCCTCTGAGCTCCAGCACCTTGCAGTGTGGAGACAGCCCCTGCCAGCAACCTCCTCTCCAAGGAGGCCTCAACCGAGGCCTAGGCACAGGGGAAAGGCACCAGCGGGGATGAGCCAGTGGAGGCGCACGGGCATATCAGGACCCAGTCCCTGCAGCCTGCCCCTTGGTGGGGCAGTACCCCCGGAGGCCAGGAAGGTCTGGGCAAGGCTGGCCAGGGGCAGGGTCCCTGCTGGGTCCTGCCCCTGGCCTGTGGGGCCTCTGAGCACAACCGGCCCTCTCCCACTGGAAGACCTCCCCGGCTGCCTCCAAAGGCGGGTTTGCCAACACTCCCGCCCGCTGTTCCCGCCAGGCACGCACAACGCTCCCAAGGCCAGGAGAAAAGCGCTTCGGGGTGTTGCTCTCTCCGGGCACTTGCCCCTGAGCCTGGGGTCCAGGCAGTGGGTCCACACTCCCAGACCAAGGCAGAACCACATGCACACGTCTGTTCCTGACCCCTGCACCGGCAGAGAGCTCGGGGGAGCCAGAGTCTGTCAGGCAGCTGCTGGGTTGGCTGCCTGTGTGGGAAGGGGCAGAGCCGACCTAGGGGCAAGTTGGGCCTCTTGCTCTCCCTGCTGCCCTGAGGCTGCTGGGCCAAAGAGGTCTTGGGCATCCAGCCCCTTGCTGGTCCCTTCCCGCTGACGAGGCCCTCTGAGCTCCAGCACCTTGCAGTGTGGAGACAGCCCCTGCCAGCAACCTCCTCTCCAAGGAGGCCTCAACCGAGGCCTAGGCCCAGGGGAAGGGCACCAGCGGGGATGAGCCTGGGGAGGCGCCCGGGCATCTCTGGACCCAGGCCCCGCAGCCTGCCCCTTAGTGGGGCAGTACCCACGGAGGCCAGGAAGGTCTGGGCAAGGCTGGCCAGGGGCAGGGGCCCTGCTGCGTCCTGCCCCTGGCCTGTGGGGCCTCTGAGCACAACCGGCCCTCTCCCACTGGAAGACCTCCCCGGCTGCCTCCAAGGCCGGTTTGCAAGCGCTCCCGCCCACTGTTCCCAGCAGGCGTGCACAATGCTCCCAAGCCCGGGAGAAAAGCGCTTCAGGGTGGTGCTCTCTCCGGGCCCTTGCCCCTGAGCCTGGGGGCAAGGCAGGGTGTCCACACTCCCAGGACAAGGCAGAACCACATGCACACGTCTGATCTGCCCCCTGCACCGGCAGAGAGCTCGGGGGAGCCAGAGTCTGTCAGGCAGCTGCTGGGCTGGCCGCCTGTGTGGGAAGGGGCAGAGCCGACCTAGGGGCAAGTTGGGCCTCTTGCTCTCCCTGCTGCCCTGAGGCTGCTGGGCCAAAGAGGTCTTGGGCATCCAGCCCCTTGCTGGTCCCTTCCCTCTGACGAGGCCCTCTGAGCTCCAGCACCTTTCAGTGTGGAGACAGCCCCTGCCAGCAACCTCCTCTCCAAGGAGGCCTCAACCGAGGCCTAGGCCCAGGGGAAAGGCACCACCGGGGATGAGCCTGGGGAGGCGCCCGGGCATGTCTGGACCCAGTCCCCGCAGCCTGCCCCTTGGTGGGGCAGTACCCCCGGAGGCCAGGAAGGTCTGGGCAAGGCTGCCAGGGGCAGGGACACTGCTGGGTCCTGCCCCTGGCCTGTGGGGCGTCTGAGCACAACCGGCACTCTCCCGCTGGAAGACCTCCCCGTCTGCCTCGAAAGGCCGGTTTGCAAGCACTCGCGCGCGCTGTTCCCGCCAGGCACGCACAATGCTCCCAAGCCCGGGAGAAAAGCGCTTCGGGGTGGTGCTCTCTCCGGGCCCTTGCCCCTGAGCCTGGGGGCAAGGCATGGGGAACACACTCCCAGGCCAAGGCAGAACCACATGCCCACGTCTGTTCCTGTCCCCTGCACCGGCAGAGAGCTTGGGGGAGCCAGAGTCTGTCAGGCAGCTGCTGGGTTGGCCGCCTGTGTGGGAAGGGGCAGAGCCGCCCTAGGGGCAAGTTGGGCCTCTTGCTCTCCCTGCTGCCCTGAGGCTGCTGGGCCAAAGACGTCTTGGGCATCCAGCCCCTTACTGGTCCCTTCCCTCTGACGAGGCCCTCTGAGCTCCAGCACCTTGCAGTGTGGAGACAGCCCCTGCCAGCAACCTCCTCTCCAAGGAGGCCTCAACCGAGGCCTAGGCCCAGGGGAAAGGCACCAGCGGGGATGAGCCAGGGGAGGCGCCCGAGCATGTCTGGACCCAGTCCCCGCAGCCTGACCCTTGGTGGGGCAGTACCCCCGGAGGCCAGGAAGGTCTGGGTAAGACTGGCCAGGGGCAGGGGCCCTGCTGGGTCCTGCCCCTGGCCTGTGGGGCCTCTGAGCACAACCAGCCCTCTCCCACTGGAAGACCTCCCCGGCTGCCTCCAAAGGCCGGTTTGCAAGCGCTCCCGGCCACTGTTACCAGCAGGCGGGCACAATGCTCCTAAGCCCGGAAGAAAAGCGCTTCAGGGTGGTGCTCTCTCTGGGCCCTTGCCCCTGAGCCTGGGGGCAAGGCAGGGTGTCCACACTCCCAGGCCAAGGCAGAACCACATGCACACGTCTGACCTGCCCCCTGCACCGGCAGAGAGCTCGGGGGAGCCAGAGTCTGTCAGGCAGCTGCTGGGCTGGCCGCCTGTGTGGGAAGTGGCAGAGCCGACCTAGGGGCAAGTTGGGCCTCTTGCTCTCCCTGCTGCCCTGAGGCTGCTGGGCCAAAGAGGTCTTGGGCATCCAGCCCCTTGCTGGTCCCTTCCCTCTGACGAGGCCCTCTGAGCTCCAGCACCTTGCAGTGTGGAGACAGCCCCTGCCAGCAACCTCCTCTCCAAGGAGGCCTCAACCGAGGCCTAGGCCCAGGGGAAAGGCACCAGCGGGGATGAGCCTGGGGAGGCGCCCGGGCATGTCTGGACCCAGTCCCCGCAGCCTGCCCCTTGGTGGGGCAGTACCCCCGGAGGCCAGGAAGGTCTGGGCAAGGCTGGCCAGGGGCAGGGGCCCTGCTGGGTCCTGCCCCTGGCCTGTGGGGTCTCTGAGCACAACCGGGCCTCTCCCACTGGAAGAACTCCCCGGATGCCTCCAAAGGCCAGTTTGCCAACACTCCCGCCCGCTGTTCCCGCCAGGCACGCACAATGCTCCCAAGCCCGGGAGAAAAGCGCTTCGGGGTGGTGCTCTCCTCGGGCACTTGCCCCTGAGCCTGGGGGCCAGGCAGTTGGTCCACACTCCCAGACCAAGGCAGAACCACATGCACACGTCTGTTCCTGACCCCTGCACCGGCAGAGAGCTCGGGGGAGCCAGAATCTGTCAGGCAGCTGCTGGGCTGGCCGCCTGTGTGGGAAGGGGCAGAGCCGACCTAGGGGCAAGTTGGGCCTCTTCCTCTCCCTGCTGCCCTGAGGCTGCTGGGCCAAAGAGGTCTTGGGCATCCAGCCACTTGCTGGTCCCTTCCCTCTGACGAGGCCCTCTGAGCTCCAGCACCTTGCAGTGTGGAGACAGCCCCTGCCAGCAACATCCTCTCCAAGGAGGCCTCAACCGAGGCCTAGGCCCAGGGGAAAGGCACCAGCGGGGATGAGCCTGGGGAGGCGCCCGGGCATGTCTGGACCCAGTCCCCGCAGCCTGCCCCTTGGTGGGGCAGTACCCCCGGAGGCCAGGAAGGTCTGGGCAAGGCTGGCCAGGGGCAGGGGCCCTGCTGGGTCCTCCCCATGGCCTGTGGGGCCTCTGAGCACAACTGGCCCTCTCCCACTGGAAGACCTCCCCGGCTGCCTCCAACGGCCAGTTTGCCAACACTCCTGCCCGCTCTTCCCGCCAGGCACGCACAATGCGCCCAAGCCCGGGAGAAAAGCGCTTCGGGGTGGTGGTCTCTCCGGTCCCTTGCCCCTGATCCTGGGGGCCAGGCAGGGGATCCACAGTCCCAGGCCAAGGCACAACAACATGCACACGTCTGTTCCTGCCCCCTCCACCGGCAGAGAGCTGGGGGGAGCCAGAGTCTGTCAGGCAGCTGCTGGGCTGGCCGCCTGTGTGGGAAGGGGCAGAGCCGACCTAGGGGCAAGTTGGGCCTCTTGCTCTCCCTGCTGCCCTGAGGCTGCTGGGCCAAAGAGGTCTTGGGCATCCAGCCCCTTGCTGGTCCCTTCCCTCTGACGAGGCCCTCTGAGCTCCAGCACCTTGCAGTGTGGAGACAGCCCCTGCCAGCAACCTCCTCTCCAAGGAGGCATCAACCGAGGCCTATGCCCAGGGGAAAGGCACCAGCGGGGATGAGCCTGGGGAGGTGCCCAGGCATGTCTGGACCCAGTCCCCGCAGCCTGCCCCTCGGTGGGGCAGTACCCCCGGAGGCCAGGAAGGTCTGGGCAAGGCTGGCCAGGGGCAGGGGCCCTGCTGGGTCCTGCCCCTGGCCTGTGGGGCCTCTGAGCACAACCGGCCCTCTCCCACTGGAAGAACTCCCCGGCTGACTCCAAGGGCCAGTTTGCCAACACTCCCGCCCGCTGTTCCCGCCAGGCACGCACAATGCTCCCAAGCCCGGGAGAAAAGCACTTCGGGGTGGTGTTCTCCTCGGGCCCTTTCCCCTGAGCCTGGGGGCCAGGCAGTTGGTCCACACTCCCAGACCAAGGCAGAACCACATGCACACGTCTGTCCCTGACCCCTGCACCGGCAGAGAGCTCGGGGGAGCCAGAGTCTGTCAGGCAGCTGCTGGGCTGGCCGCCTGTGTGGGAAGGGGCAGAGCCGACCTAGGGGCAAGTTGGGCCTCTTGCTCTCCCTGCTGCCCTGAGGCTGCTGGGCCAAAGAGGTCTTGGGCATCCAGCCCCTTGCTGGTCCCTTCCCTCTGACGAGGCCCTCTGAGCTCCAGCACCTTGCAGTGTGGAGACAGCCCCTGCCAGCAACCTCCTCTCCAAGGAGGCCTCAACCGAGGCCTAGGCACAGGGGAAAGGCACCAGCGGGGATGAGCCAGTGGAGGCGCACGGGCATATCAGGACCCAGTCCCTGCAGCCTGCCCCTTGGTGGGGCAGTACCCCCGGAGGCCAGGAAGGTCTGGGCAAGGCTGGCCAGGGGCAGGGTCCCTGCTGGGTCCTGCCCCTGGCCTGTGGGGCCTCTGAGCACAACCGGCCCTCTCCCACTGGAAGACCTCCCCGGCTGCCTCCAAAGGCGGGTTTGCCAACACTCCCGCCCGCTGTTCCCGCCAGGCACGCACAACGCTCCCAAGGCCAGGAGAAAAGCGCTTCGGGGTGTTGCTCTCTCCGGGCACTTGCCCCTGAGCCTGGGGTCCAGGCAGTGGGTCCACACTCCCAGACCAAGGCAGAACCACATGCACACGTCTGTTCCTGACCCCTGCACCGGCAGAGAGCTCGGGGGAGCCAGAGTCTGTCAGGCAGCTGCTGGGTTGGCTGCCTGTTTGGGAAGGGGCAGAGCCGACCTAGGGGCAAGTTGGGCCTCTTGCTCTCCCTGCTGCCCTGAGGCTGCTGGGCCAAAGAGGTCTTGGGCATCCAGCCCCTTGCTGGTCCCTTCCCGCTGACGAGGCCCTCTGAGCTCCAGCACCTTGCAGTGTGGAGACAGCCCCTGCCAGCAACCTCCTCTCCAAGGAGGCCTCAACCGAGGCCTAGGCCCAGGGGAAAGGCACCAGCGGGGATGAGCCTGGGGAGGCGCCCGGGCATCTCTGGACCCAGGCCCCGCAGCCTGCCCCTTAGTGGGGCAGTACCCCCGGAGGCCAGGAAGGTCTGGGCAAGGCTGCCAGGGGCAGGGACACTGCTGGGTCCTGCCCCTGGCCTGTGGGGCCTCTGAGCACAAACGGCCCTCTCCCACTGGAAGACCTCCCCGGCTGCCTCCAAGGCCGGTTTGCAAGCGCTCCCGCCCACTGTTCCCAGCAGGCGTGCACAATGCTCCCAAGCCCGGGAGAAAAGCGCTTCAGGGTGGTGCTCTCTCCGGGCCCTTGCCCCTGAGCCTGGGGGCAAGGCAGGTTGTCCACACTCCCAGGACAAGGCAGAACCACATGCACACGTCTGATCTGCCCCCTGCACCGGCAGAGAGCTCGGGGGAGCCAGAGTCTGTCAGGCAGCTGCTGGGCTGGCCGCCTGTGTGGGAAGGGGCAGAGCCGACCTAGGGGCAAGTTGGGCCTCTTGCTCTCCCTGCTGCCCTGAGGCTGCTGGGCCAAAGAGGTCTTGGGCATCCAGCCCCTTGCTGGTCCCTTCCCTCTGACGAGGCCCTCTGAGCTCCAGCACCTTTCAGTGTGGAGACAGCCCCTGCCAGCAACCTCCTCTCCAAGGAGGCCTCAACCGAGGCCTAGGCCCAGGGGAAAGGCACCACCGGGGATGAGGCTGGGGAGGCGCCCGGGCATGTCTGGACCCAGTCCCCGCAGCCTGCCCCTTGGTGGGGCAGTACCCCCGGAGGCCAGGAAGGTCTGGGCAAGGCTGCCAGGGGCAGGGACACTGCTGGGTCCTGCCCCTGGCCTGTGGGGCGTCTGAGCACAACCGGCACTCTCCCGCTGGAAGACCTCCCCGTCTGCCTCGAAAGGCCGGTTTGCAAGCACTCGCGCGCGCTGTTCCCGCCAGGCACGCACAATGCTCCCAAGCCCGGGAGAAAAGCGCTTCGGGGTGGTGCTCTCTCCGGGCCCTTGCCCCTGAGCCTGGGGGCAAGGCATGGGGAACACACTCCCAGGCCAAGGCAGAACCACATGCCCACGTCTGTTCCTGTCCCCTGCACCGGCAGAGAGCTTGGGGGAGCCAGAGTCTGTCAGGCAGCTGCTGGGTTGGCCGCCTGTGTGGGAAGGGGCAGAGCCGCCCTAGGGGCAAGTTGGGCCTCTTGCTCTCCCTGCTGCCCTGAGGCTGCTGGGCCAAAGACGTCTTGGGCATCCAGCCCCTTACTGGTCCCTTCCCTCTGACGAGGCCCTCTGAGCTCCAGCACCTTGCAGTGTGGAGACAGCCCCTGCCAGCAACCTCCTCTCCAAGGAGGCCTCAACCGAGGCCTAGGCCCAGGGGAAAGGCACCAGCGGGGATGAGCCAGGGGAGGCGCCCGAGCATGTCTGGACCCAGTCCCCGCAGCCTGCCCCTTGGTGGGGCAGTACCCCCGGAGGCCAGGAAGGTCTGGGTAAGACTGGCCAGGGGCAGGGGCCCTGCTGGGTCCTGCCCCTGGCCTGTGGGGCCTCTGAGCACAACCGGCCCTCTCCCACTAGAAGACCTCCCCGGCTGCCTCCAAAGGCCGGTTTGCAAGCGCTCCCGGCCACTGTTACCTGCAGGCGGGCACAATGCTCCTAAGCCCGGAAGAAAAGCGCTTCAGGGTGGTGCTCTCTCTGGGCCCTTGCCCCTGAGCCTGGGGGCAAGGCAGGGTGTCCACACTCCCAGGCCAAGGCAGAACCACATGCACACGTCTGACCTGCCCCCTGCACCGGCAGAGAGCTCGGGGGAGCCAGAGTCTGTCAGGCAGCTGCTGGGCTGGCCGCCTGTGTGGGAAGTGGCAGAGCCGACCTAGGGGCAAGTTGGGCCTCTTGCTCTCCCTGCTGCCCTGAGGCTGCTGGGCCAAAGAGGTCTTGGGCATCCAGCCCCTTGCTGGTCCCTTCCCTCTGACGAGGCCCTCTGAGCTCCAGCACCTTGCAGTGTGGAGACAGCCCCTGCCAGCAACCTCCTCTCCAAGGAGGCCTCAACCGAGGCCTAGGCCCAGGGGAAAGGCACCAGCGGGGATGAGCCTGGGGAGGCGCCCGGGCATGTCTGGACCCAGTCCCCGCAGCCTGCCCCTTGGTGGGGCAGTACCCCCGGAGGCCAGGAAGGTCTGGGCAAGGCTGGCCAGGGGCAGGGGCCCTGCTGGGTCCTGCCCCTGGCCTGTGGGGTCTCTGAGCACAACCGGCCCTCTCCCACTGGAAGAACTCCCCGGATGCCTCCAAAGGCCAGTTTGCCAACACTCCCGCCCGCTGTTCCCGCCAGGCACGCACAATGCTCCCAAGCCCGGGAGAAAAGCGCTTCGGGGTGGTGCTCTCCTCGGGCCCTTGCCCCTGAGCCTGGGGGCCAGGCAGTTGGTCCACACTCCCAGACCAAGGCAGAACCACATGCACACGTCTGTTCCTGACCCCTGCACCGGCAGAGAGCTCGGGGGAGCCAGAATCTGTCAGGCAGCTGCTGGGCTGGCCGCCTGTGTGGGAAGGGGCAGAGCCGACCTAGGGGCAAGTTGGGCCTCTTCCTCTCCCTGCTGCCCTGAGGCTGCTGGGCCAAAGAGGTCTTGGGCATCCAGCCACTTGCTGGTCCCTTCCCTCTGACGAGGCCCTCTGAGCTCCAGCACCTTGCAGTGTGGAGACAGCCCCTGCCAGCAACATCCTCTCCAAGGAGGCCTCAACCGAGGCCTAGGCCCAGGGGAAAGGCACCAGCGGGGATGAGCCTGGGGAGGCGCCCGGGCATGTCTGGACCCAGTCCCCGCAGCCTGCCCCTTGGTGGGGCAGTACCCCCGGAGGCCAGGAAGGTCTGGGCAAGGCTGGCCAGGGGCAGGGGCCCTGCTGGGTCCTCCCCATGGCCTGTGGGGCCTCTGAGCACAACCGGCCCTCTCCCACTGGAAGACCTCACCGGCTGCCTCCAAAGGCCAGTTTGCCAACACTCCTGCCCGCTCTTCCCGCCAGGCACGCACAATGCTCCCAAGCCCGGGAGAAAAGCGCTTCGGGGTGGTGGTCTCTCCGGGCCCTTGCCCCTGATCCTGGGGGCCAGGCAGGGGATCCACAGTCCCAGGCCAAGGCACAACAACATGCACACGTCTGTTCCTGCCCCCTCCACCGGCAGAGAGCTGGGGGGAGCCAGAGTCTGTCAGGCAGCTGCTGGGCTGGCCGCCTGTGTGGGAAGGGGCAGAGCCGACCTAGGGGCAAGTTGGGCCTCTTGCTCTCCCTGCTGCCCTGAGGCTGCTGGGCCAAAGAGGTCTTGGGCATCCAGCCCCTTGCTGGTCCCTTCCCTCTGACGAGGCCCTCTGAGCTCCAGCACCTTGCAGTGTGGAGACAGCCCCTGCCAGCAACCTCCTCTCCAAGGAGGCATCAACCGAGGCCTATGCCCAGGGGAAAGGCACCAGCGGGGATGAGCCTGGGGAGGTGCCCAGGCATGTCTGGACCCAGTCCCCGCAGCCTGCCCCTCGGTGGGGCAGTACCCCCGGAGGCCAGGAAGGTCTGGGCAAGGCTGGCCAGGGGCAGGGGCCCTGCTGGGTCCTGCCCCTGGCCTGTGGGGCCTCTGAGCACAACCGGCCCTCTCCCACTGGAAGAACTCCCCGGCTGACTCGAAGGGCCAGTTTGCCAACACTCCCGCCCGCTGTTCCCGCCAGGCACGCACAATGCTCCCAAGCCCGGGAGAAAAGCACTTCGGGGTGGTGTTCTCCTCGGGCCCTTTCCCCTGAGCCTGGGGGCCAGGCAGTTGGTCCACACTCCCAGACCAAGGCAGAACCACATGCACACGTCTGTCCCTGACCCCTGCACCGGCAGAGAGCTCGGGGGAGCCAGAGTCTGTCAGGCAGCTGCTGGGCTGGCCGCCTGTGTGGGAAGGGGCAGAGCCGACCTAGGGGCAAGTTGGGCCTCTTGCTCTCCCTGCTGCCCTGAGGCTGCTGGGCCAAAGAGGTCTTGGGCATCCAGCCCCTTGCTGGTCCCTTCCCTCTGACGAGGCCCTCTGAGATCTAGCACCTTGCAGTGTGGAGACAGCCCCTGCCAGCAACATCCTCTCCAAGGAGGCCTCAACCGAGGCCTAGGCCCAGGGGAAAGGCACCAGCGGGGATGAGCCTGGGGAGGCGCCCGGGCATGTCTGGACCCAGTCCCCGCAGCCTGCCCCTTGGTGGGGCAGTACCCCCGGAGGCCAGGAAGATCTGGGCAAGGCTGGCCAGGGGCAGGGGCCCTGCTGGGTCCTCCCCATGGCCTGTGGGGCCTCTGAGCACAACCGGCCCTCTCCCACTGGAAGACCTCCCCGGCTGCCTCCAAAGGCCAGTTTGCCAACACTCCTGCCCGCTCTTCCCGCCAGGCACGCACAATGCTCCCAAGCCCGGGAGAAAAGCGCTTCGGGGTGGTGCTCTCTCCGGGCCCTTGCCCCTGAGCCTGGGGGCAAGGCAGGGTGTCCACACTCCCAGGACAAGGCAGAACCACATGCACACGTCTGATCTGCCCCCTGCACCGGCAGAGAGCTCGGGGGAGCCAGAGTCTGTCAGGCAGCTGCTGGGCTGGCCGCCTGTGTGGGAAGGGGCAGAGCCGACCTAGGGGCAAGTTGGGCCTCTTGCTCTCCCTGCTGCCCTGAGGCTGCTGGGCCAAAGAGGTCTTGGGCATCCAGCCCCTTGCTGGTCCCTTCCCTCTGACGAGGCCCTCTGAGCTCCAGCACATTTCAGTGTGGAGACAGCCCCTGCCAGCAACCTCCTCTCCAAGGAGGCCTCAACCGAGGCCTAGGCCCAGGGGAAAGGCACCACCGGGGATGAGCCTGGGGAGGCGCCCGGGCATGTCTGGACCCAGTCCCCGCAGCCTGCCCCTTGGTGGGGCAGTACCCCCGGAGGCCAGGAAGGTCTGGGCAAGGCTGCCAGGGGCAGGGACACTGCTGGGTCCTGCCCCTGGCCTGTGGGGCGTCTGAGCACAACCGGCACTCTCCCGCTGGAAGACCTCCCCGTCTGCCTCGAAAGGCCGGTTTGCAAGCACTCGCGCGCGCTGTTCCCGCCAGGCACGCACAATGCTCCCAAGCCCGGGAGAAAAGCGCTTCGGGGTGGTGCTCTCTCCGGGCCCTTGCCCCTGAGCCTGGGGGCAAGGCATGGGGAACACACTCCCAGGCCAAGGCAGAACCACATGCCCACGTCTGTTCCTGTCCCCTGCACCGGCAGAGAGCTTGGGGGAGCCAGAGTCTGTCAGGCAGCTGCTGGGTTGGCCGCCTGTGTGGGAAGGGGCAGAGCCGCCCTAGGGGCAAGTTGGGCCTCTTGCTCTCCCTGCTGCCCTGAGGCTGCTGGGCCAAAGACGTCTTGGGCATCCAGCCCCTTACTGGTCCCTTCCCTCTGACGAGGCCCTCTGAGCTCCAGCACCTTGCAGTGTGGAGACAGCCCCTGCCAGCAACCTCCTCTCCAAGGAGGCCTCAACCGAGGCCTAGGCCCAGGGGAAAGGCACCAGCGGGGATGAGCCAGGGGAGGCGCCCGAGCATGTCTGGACCCAGTCCCCGCAGCCTGCCCCTTGGTGGGGCAGTACCCCCGGAGGCCAGGAAGGTCTGGGTAAGACTGGCCAGGGGCAGGGGCCCTGCTGGGTCCTGCCCCTGGCCTGTGGGGCCTCTGAGCACAACCAGCCCTCTCCCACTGGAAGACCTCCCCGGCTGCCTCCAAAGGCCGGTTTGCAAGCGCTCCCGGCCACTGTTACCAGCAGGCGGGCACAATGCTCCTAAGCCCGGAAGAAAAGCGCTTCAGGGTGGTGCTCTCTCTGGGCCCTTGCCCCTGAGCCTGGGGGCAAGGCAGGGTGTCCACACTCCCAGGCCAAGGCAGAACCACATGCACACGTCTGACCTGCCCCCTGCACCGGCAGAGAGCTCGGGGGAGCCAGAGTCTGTCAGGCAGCTGCTGGGCTGGCCGCCTGTGTGGGAAGTGGCAGAGCCGACCTAGGGGCAAGTTGGGCCTCTTGCTCTCCCTGCTGCCCTGAGGCTGCTGGGCCAAAGAGGTCTTGGGCATCCAGCCCCTTGCTGGTCCCTTCCCTCTGACGAGGCCCTCTGAGCTCCAGCACCTTGCAGTGTGGAGACAGCCCCTGCCAGCAACCTCCTCTCCAAGGAGGCCTCAACCGAGGCCTAGGCCCAGGGGAAAGGCACCAGCGGGGATGAGCCTGGGGAGGCGCCCCGGGCATGTCTGGACCCAGTCCCCGCAGCCTGCCCCTTGGTGGGGCAGTACCCCCGGAGGCCAGGAAGGTCTGGGCAAGGCTGGCCAGGGGCAGGGGCCCTGCTGGGTCCTGCCCCTGGCCTGTGGGGTCTCTGAGCACAACCGGGCCTCTCCCACTGGAAGAACTCCCCGGATGCCTCCAAAGGCCAGTTTGCCAACACTCCCGCCCGCTGTTCCCGCCAGGCACGCACAATGCTCCCAAGCCCGGGAGAAAAGCGCTTCGGGGTGGTGCTCTCCTCGGGCACTTGCCCCTGAGCCTGGGGGCCAGGCAGTTGGTCCACACTCCCAGACCAAGGCAGAACCACATGCACACGTCTGTTCCTGACCCCTGCACCGGCAGAGAGCTCGGGGGAGCCAGAATCTGTCAGGCAGCTGCTGGGCTGGCCGCCTGTGTGGGAAGGGGCAGAGCCGACCTAGGGGCAAGTTGGGCCTCTTCCTCTCCCTGCTGCCCTGAGGCTGCTGGGCCAAAGAGGTCTTGGGCATCCAGCCACTTGCTGGTCCCTTCCCTCTGACGAGGCCCTCTGAGCTCCAGCACCTTGCAGTGTGGAGACAGCCCCTGCCAGCAACATCCTCTCCAAGGAGGCCTCAACCGAGGCCTAGGCCCAGGGGAAAGGCACCAGCGGGGATGAGCCTGGGGAGGCGCCCGGGCATGTCTGGACCCAGTCCCCGCAGCCTGCCCCTTGGTGGGGCAGTACCCCCGGAGGCCAGGAAGGTCTGGGCAAGGCTGGCCAGGGGCAGGGGCCCTGCTGGGTCCTCCCCATGGCCTGTGGGGCCTCTGAGCACAACTGGCCCTCTCCCACTGGAAGACCTCCCCGGCTGCCTCCAACGGCCAGTTTGCCAACACTCCTGCCCGCTCTTCCCGCCAGGCACGCACAATGCGCCCAAGCCCGGGAGAAAAGCGCTTCGGGGTGGTGGTCTCTCCGGTCCCTTGCCCCTGATCCTGGGGGCCAGGCAGGGGATCCACAGTCCCAGGCCAAGGCACAACAACATGCACACGTCTGTTCCTGCCCCCTCCACCGGCAGAGAGCTGGGGGGAGCCAGAGTCTGTCAGGCAGCTGCTGGGCTGGCCGCCTGTGTGGGAAGGGGCAGAGCCGACCTAGGGGCAAGTTGGGCCTCTTGCTCTCCCTGCTGCCCTGAGGCTGCTGGGCCAAAGAGGTCTTGGGCATCCAGCCCCTTGCTGGTCCCTTCCCTCTGACGAGGCCCTCTGAGCTCCAGCACCTTGCAGTGTGGAGACAGCCCCTGCCAGCAACCTCCTCTCCAAGGAGGCATCAACCGAGGCCTATGCCCAGGGGAAAGGCACCAGCGGGGATGAGCCTGGGGAGGTGCCCAGGCATGTCTGGACCCAGTCCCCGCAGCCTGCCCCTCGGTGGGGCAGTACCCCCGGAGGCCAGGAAGGTCTGGGCAAGGCTGGCCAGGGGCAGGGGCCCTGCTGGGTCCTGCCCCTGGCCTGTGGGGCCTCTGAGCACAACCGGCCCTCTCCCACTGGAAGAACTCCCCGGCTGACTCCAAGGGCCAGTTTGCCAACACTCCCGCCCGCTGTTCCCGCCAGGCACGCACAATGCTCCCAAGCCCGGGAGAAAAGCACTTCGGGGTGGTGTTCTCCTCGGGCCCTTTCCCCTGAGCCTGGGGGCCAGGCAGTTGGTCCACACTCCCAGACCAAGGCAGAACCACATGCACACGTCTGTCCCTGACCCCTGCACCGGCAGAGAGCTCGGGGGAGCCAGAGTCTGTCAGGCAGCTGCTGGGCTGGCCGCCTGTGTGGGAAGGGGCAGAGCCGACCTAGGGGCAAGTTGGGCCTCTTGCTCTCCCTGCTGCCCTGAGGCTGCTGGGCCAAAGAGGTCTTGGGCATCCAGCCCCTTGCTGGTCCCTTCCCTCTGACGAGGCCCTCTGAGCTCCAGCACCTTGCAGTGTGGAGACAGCCCCTGCCAGCAACCTCCTCTCCAAGGAGGCCTCAACCGAGGCCTAGGCACAGGGGAAAGGCACCAGCGGGGATGAGCCAGTGGAGGCGCACGGGCATATCAGGACCCAGTCCCTGCAGCCTGCCCCTTGGTGGGGCAGTACCCCCGGAGGCCAGGAAGGTCTGGGCAAGGCTGGCCAGGGGCAGGGTCCCTGCTGGGTCCTGCCCCTGGCCTGTGGGGCCTCTGAGCACAACCGGCCCTCTCCCACTGGAAGACCTCCCCGGCTGCCTCCAAAGGCGGGTTTGCCAACACTCCCGCCCGCTGTTCCCGCCAGGCACGCACAACGCTCCCAAGGCCAGGAGAAAAGCGCTTCGGGGTGTTGCTCTCTCCGGGCACTTGCCCCTGAGCCTGGGGTCCAGGCAGTGGGTCCACACTCCCAGACCAAGGCAGAACCACATGCACACGTCTGTTCCTGACCCCTGCACCGGCAGAGAGCTCGGGGGAGCCAGAGTCTGTCAGGCAGCTGCTGGGTTGGCTGCCTGTTTGGGAAGGGGCAGAGCCGACCTAGGGGCAAGTTGGGCCTCTTGCTCTCCCTGCTGCCCTGAGGCTGCTGGGCCAAAGAGGTCTTGGGCATCCAGCCCCTTGCTGGTCCCTTCCCGCTGACGAGGCCCTCTGAGCTCCAGCACCTTGCAGTGTGGAGACAGCCCCTGCCAGCAACCTCCTCTCCAAGGAGGCCTCAACCGAGGCCTAGGCCCAGGGGAAAGGCACCAGCGGGGATGAGCCTGGGGAGGCGCCCGGGCATCTCTGGACCCAGGCCCCGCAGCCTGCCCCTTAGTGGGGCAGTACCCCCGGAGGCCAGGAAGGTCTGGGCAAGGCTGCCAGGGGCAGGGACACTGCTGGGTCCTGCCCCTGGCCTGTGGGGCCTCTGAGCACAAACGGCCCTCTCCCACTGGAAGACCTCCCCGGCTGCCTCCAAGGCCGGTTTGCAAGCGCTCCCGCCCACTGTTCCCAGCAGGCGTGCACAATGCTCCCAAGCCCGGGAGAAAAGCGCTTCAGGGTGGTGCTCTCTCCGGGCCCTTGCCCCTGAGCCTGGGGCAAGGCAGGTTGTCCACACTCCCAGGACAAGGCAGAACCACATGCACACGTCTGATCTGCCCCCTGCACCGGCAGAGAGCTCGGGGGAGCCAGAGTCTGTCAGGCAGCTGCTGGGCTGGCCGCCTGTGTGGGAAGGGGCAGAGCCGACCTAGGGGCAAGTTGGGCCTCTTGCTCTCCCTGCTGCCCTGAGGCTGCTGGGCCAAAGAGGTCTTGGGCATCCAGCCCCTTGCTGGTCCCTTCCCTCTGACGAGGCCCTCTGAGCTCCAGCACCTTTCAGTGTGGAGACAGCCCCTGCCAGCAACCTCCTCTCCAAGGAGG